>NC_139551.1:4628428-4800928 GCF_965153285.1 Podarcis tiliguerta | reverse complement strand
TTGTCCCTCCGCAGCTGCTTCTCGATCTCGGCGTTGATGCGCTTCGACTCCTTCACCTCGTCGCTGAGGCAACAGGCCATCATGGACTCCAGCGTCATGGCTGCCGCCCACCCGCCCACCGGCGACGGCGGCGAACGGGAGGGAGAGGAGGCGGCGGCAGCGGCCTGGCTCCGTCAGCTTGGCCGGGCCTCCCTCGCTATTTTGACCGGGGCGGTTCTGTGTGGTTTTTCTCCCCCCGCCGCCGCCGCCGCCACCTCCTTCCTTCCTTCCTCCCCTCCTCCTCCTCCTCCTCAGCCCCAGCCGCCGCCGACCTAACTTGACGCGCCTCAACCCAACCTCAGCAACAAGCCGAGCGACGGGCGCCGCGGCCAATAGGAACGCCGCGCGGCGGCGCCTGGGAGCGCCCGATTGGACGCGCGCTTCGGCTCTGGCCTTCCCACCCACATCTCTCTCCTCGGGAGCCAATCGGCGCGCGAGCCCCCTCAGGCGAGAGGCGGGCTCCGGCGCGCGCGGCCGAGGCGAAGCGATTGGCCGAGCGGCCGCGCCCCGGCCAATGAGGTAATGGCGGAGGAGGGGCGGAGAAGGGTTGGGTTGTTGTTTTTTTTTGCACGCCGACGTGCGTTGAAGGTTGGAAGGAAGGCCCCGCCCCTTTTTTCAAAGCAAGGTTGGTTGGTTGGTTAGATAAGAGATTGGGAGGGGGAAGGAAGCGAGGAACGGTTGGGGCGAGCGGGCCGGAGAGAGGCGCGCATGCGCGCTAGCGGGCAGGGCCGCGGAGAGTTATGGGTCGCTGGAGGACTTAACGGGGGAAAAGAGAGGGAAAGCCTAGAGAGGTCACATTTTTTTTAAACAAACCCTTTATTTATTTATTTTTAAAACCGTTTTTTTGTTTTAAAAAATTATGGTGGAAGCTTAAACTCAGGGCAGTGGGAAGATTATGGGCCTCTGGAATCGCCTCATATAGGTTAGGCCTCAAGCATGGGAAGGGTTAAATGTGTTCCTGAGCATGTGCAGAGTATTTCTCCCCTTCACTTCTGAATTTTGGGAACCTCTCCCTTTCCCCCCAATTTTTTATTGGTTTTCACAAAATTATAAACAAACAAACACATAAAATAAACACAAATCATAACCTTATTAAAAATTACACTTATTAACATTGTTAAGTGACTTCCTCGCTTCCCCTTGGTTGAATTTCATTGCATGTCCTTTTAACGGTTTTCCAAATCACAGTTGAACTTGGACATTTACATCCTTAGATCTTTTCATTTTGAAATTAAACATATTAATTCATCACTTAAATAAAATCCTAAGCCAATTAAGTATCTGCAAGCTGTTTCCAGTTAATTTGACTTAACCTATTTAACTAAATAATCATTAAATTTAATCCAATCTTCCAGATACTCCTCCTCCTTCTGGTCGCGGACTCTTCCGGTTAGGTCAGCTAGCTCCGAAAAATCCATCATCTTCATCTGCCATTCTTCCACCGTTGGTAATTCTTGCGCTTTCCACTTTTTGGCTAGTAAAATTTGAGCAGCAATTGTAGCATTTTTATTGTTGTGGACAATATGTAGCCCCCCCCCCAAAAAAAACCCATTATACATGAAACATCCTTGCTTTTCAAGGAAGAAAAAAAAGAAGTGAAATAAAAGAGAAAGAATGGGAAAGAGAAGGGAAAAAAAACCCACACATATGAAGAGAGAAAAGAAAAAGAAAAAACACAGAAAATGACATATATGAAGAAGAGAGAGGGACGACATAGCCAGAACTCAAAGACCCATGAATAAATTTGAATAAATTGCCCTTCCAGAAAGTTTTTTTTAAAAAAACAACAACATACCATTTATTGTATTTTTCACTTGCTAATTTCATGTGCTTATTTCCAGCATTTAAGTGTTCCGGTTTTCGAACATTTTTCGGAAGCCAAACGTCCGACGTGGCTGTCGGCTATTGTTTCCGGGGCGCCTGTACCAATCAGTGTTTGGTTTTCAAACACTTCGGAAGTCAAACTGGAACGGATTAAGTTTGGCGCTATTCTTTTTACTATTCATTTTGCGTTTTTGTTTTTGAGGCTTTTTCTGTTCATTTGTTTTGAAATGTTAAAATGATTAATGACCATTAGGTCCAGTCATGGCCGACTCTGGCACTCATCTCGCTTTATTGGCCGAGGGAGCCGGTGTACAGCTTCCGGGTCCTGTGGCCAGCATGACTAAGCCGCTTCTGGCGAACCAGAGCAGCGCACGGAAACGCCGTTTACCTTCCCGCTGGAGTGGTACCTATTTATCTACTTGCACTTTGAGGTGCTTTCAAACTGCTAGGTTGGCAGGAGCAGGGACTGAGCAATGGGAGCTCACCCCGTTGCGGGGATTCGAACCGCCGACCTTCTGATCGGCAAGTCCTAGGCTCTGTGGTTTAACCCACAGCGCCACCCGCGTCCCATAAGCATTAAAAACATTAATAAAATTTAAAGAGAAAGAAAAATAGGGACGTCCTAAGGAAAAGCTGGACATTCCAGGATTAAGTCAGAAACTCAGATGGCTTCTCTAAATCAGGGGTGCCCTGGAAAATAGGGACACTTGGAGGGTCTGACACCTGCTCAAAACCAATACCAGGAAGGTGAAGCATTTCTCAAGCGCTCTCTCTCTCTCTCTCTCTCTCTCTCTCTCTCTCTGTGTGTGTGCGCTTGTGTGTTAGAGCTTCCAGAAAAGAGAATATATATATACAGTGGTGCCTCGCAAGACGAAAAGAATCCGTTCCGCGAGTCTCTTCATTTTGCGTTTTTTTCGTCTTGCGAAGCAAGCCCATTAGCGGATTAGCGGCTATTAGCGGCTATTAAAGGCTTAAGGGATTAGCGGATTAGCTGCTAAAAGGCTATTAGCGGCTATTAAAGTCTTAAGGGATTAGCGGATTAGCTGCTAAAAGGCTATTAGCGGCTGAGATCAGCTGATAAGTGGCTTAGCGAACAGCTGATAAGCGGCTTAGGGGCTTGGGAAAAAGGCTGGGAGGGGAAAAAAAACCCCAGGAATCGCAAGGCATTTTCGTCTTGCGAAGCAAGCCCATAGCAAATTTGTCCTGCGAAGCACCTCCAAAATGGAAAACCCTTTCGTCTAGCGGGTTTTCCGTCTTGCGAGGCATTCGTCTTGCGGGGCACCATTGTATATATGGAATTCCAGAAAAAGAAAGGGCCACAGAGCCAGTGTGGCCCTGCAGACATCTCTGACATCTGCATGCCAAGGGAGTATTGGACGTTGACTATTTTCACGGACTAGTAACACACCCTGTAGAATTCTGCGCAATCGGAATGAATTTCAGGAACCGAAAACGTCGTATTGAAAAACATGACTTTCTAGCCGTCTGGCCCCAAAACAGCAACAACGCATTTTGTTGTGGTGACTGTAAAGTGCGTGAAGGACCCCAAAAAGAGGACATGACCGGGAATTTCCGGGTTTATGGCAACCCTAGTTTGATATTTCCCATCCATTGATTATAAACACTGCAGTACTAATAAAAAGGATGGGGTTTGTATCTAGTGCTAGAGCTACTCAGGAGATCTGTTTTGCATCCACTTTAAAATCCCACCTGAAAACTTCTCTGTTCTGCCAAGATTGCGAATACAGTGGTACCTCGGGTTACATATGCTTCAGGTTACATACGCTTCAGGTTACAGACTCCGCTAACCCAGAAATATTGCTTCAGGTTAAGAACTTTGCTTCAGGATGAGAACAGAAATCGGGCTCCGGCGGCGCATCAGCAGCAGGAGGCCCCATTAGCTAAAGTGGTGCTTCAGGTTAAGAACAGTTTCAGGTTAAGAACGGACCTCTGGAACGAATTAAGTACGTAACCAGAGGTACCACTGTACGTCCTTCGACAATTGTTAACTGATGTCTGTTTTGAACTATAAAAAGGTTTTTTCATTTCATAGTTTTATGTTTTTATGGTTGCAAACTGCTATGATGCATATTTTAATAACACAGCAGTATGCAAATGTTTTTATAATAATAATAATTTATTATTTATACCCCGCCCATCTGGCTGAGTTTCCCCAGCCACTCTGGGCGGCTCCCAATCAAGTATTAAAAACAATACAGCGTTAAATGTTAAAAACTTCCCTGAACAGGGCTGCCTTCAGATGCTTTTTAAAGATAGGATAGCTACTTATTTCTTTCACATCTGATGGGAGGGCGTTCCGCAAGGCGGGTGCCACCACCGAGAAGGCCCTCTGCCTCGTTCCCTGTAACCTTACTTCTCACAATGAGGGAACCGCCAGAAGGCCCTCGGTGCTGGACCTCAGTGTCCAGGCTGAACGATGGGGGTGGAGACTCTCCTTCAGGTATACATGACCGAGGCCATTTAGGGCTTTAAAGGTCAGCACCAACACTTTGAATTGGGCTCGGAAACATTCTGGGGGCCAATGCAGATCTCTCAGGTGTTATGTGGTCCTGGCGGTTATGTGGTCCTGGCGGCCACATTTTATAAACGAACCTAATTTAGTCATGGCCATTAACATCAATGGGTCCACTCTGACGTGGTGGATTTGTATTTTGTCCGCCAACCTGAACGTTTCTAGGGTGGTGCATAAACATTTCTTCCTGCAGGGACTTATGGAAGTCGTAAGCCAAAACATCTGCTGGGCATTAAATTTGCAGCAGGCTGGTCAGAGCTGTTGCTCTGGCTAAGCAAAGGCCGAAATCCAACACTTCTGCATTTTGGATCCCATCATTTCAGCTTCCTGATGAACCCCATTCTTCCACCTGTTCCTTCTGGCGTGGACTTTGTGTAGCCTTGGACAGTGTGAAGTAGCCGGCTTTAAAACGACCCGATTATCTTTAAATCGCCGGAAAGTTTTGAGCGACAGAACTCTGCCCGAGTTCGTTCTCGTTTTCTCTGTCGCTTTGGAAAAGCCGCCAACCCTCTCAGGTCAGCACTAGGAATTGCTCTCCTACTTATCTCTCACGTGCAGTTTGCATTCCAAAGCTCAAGCAAGATAATTCAGGACCTTGAACTCCCATGAGATATACGTATCCTCCCTTCGCCTTGACTGCGAGAAGAACCCTAAAACCCCCTTTTTAAATCCCAGTCTAATTTGGGGAGATTTATGACACAACATTGATAGCAGAAAGTGAGGAGGAATTAAAGAACCTTTTAATGAGGGTGAAAGAGGAGAGCGCAAAATATGGTCTGAAGCTCAACATCAAAAAAACGAAGATCATGGCCACTGGTCCCATCACCTCCTGGCAAATAGAAGGGGAAGAAATGGAGGCAGTGAGAGATTTTACTGTCTTGCGCTCCATGATCACTGCAGATGGTGACAGCAGCCATGAAATTAAAAGATGCCTGCTTCTTGGGAGAAAAGCAATGACAAACCTAGACAGTATCTTAAAAAGCAGAGACATCACCTTGCCAACAAAGGTCCGTATAGTTCAAGCTATGGTTTTCCCAGTAGTGATGTATGGAAGTAAGAGCTGGAGCATAAAGAAGGCTGATCGCCGAAGAATGGATGCTTCCAGGTCCAGGGAGTCACGAAGAGTCAGACACGACAAAACGACTAAACAACAACAACAACAACAACAACAACAAATGACGCTGTGTTTTAAGAGTTGTGTTATCTCCTCCTTGTTGATAAGGTACACTTCTGAATTCCAGTTGCTAAGGAATCCCAAGTGAAGAGATTATTATTATTGTTATTATTATTATTATTATTGACTTACAGGTGCATAGTGTTCCCGAGCCTTCCTCTTCTGACTTAAAGCAGCATATTAATTTTTTTTAAAGGGAGGGCTGAGTGCTTTGCATGTGCAAAAGTGATTTTTTTAGACAATAGTACCTTTTCTTTGGGAAGCGGGGGGCGCTGTGGGTTAAACCACAGAGCCTAGAACTCAGAAGGTCGGCAGTTTGACTCCCCGCAACAGGGTGAGCTCGGTCCCTGCTCCTGCCAACCTAGCAGTTCGAAAGCACGTCAAAGTGCAAGTAGATAAATAGGTACCACTCCGGCGGGAAGGTAAACGGCGTTTCCGTGCGCTGCTCTGGTTCGCCAGAAGCGACTTATTCCTGCTGACCACATGAACGCGGCAACCCCAGAGTCGGCCATGACTGGACCTAATGGTCAAGGGTCCCTTTACCTTTTCTTTTAAAAGCATATCTCACAGAAAAAAGCGATAGAATTGCATTTCTTGTGTCCCCCTTTCTCATCAGCAGAGGACACTGTTGCACTTTGGATGATATTTCTGTTCAGTTTAGCCTCCCCCCCCCCCCCCGGAAGAATTTCAATTCAGAACAGTCCTTTTTAGGCAGCCCTTATAAGGTCCTGCCTAAAAAGGACTGTTCTGAATTGAAATTCTTGGGGATTTTACTTTCTTGGGCTCCATGATCACTGCAGATGGTGACAGCAGCCACGAAATTAAGAGACGCCTGCTCTTTGGGAGGAAAGCAATGGCAAACCTAGATAGCATTTTAAAAAGTAGAGACATCACCTTGCCAACAAAGGTCCGTATAGTAAAAGCTCTGGTTTTCCCAGTAGTGATGTATGGAAGTGAGAGCTGGACCATAAAGAAGGGTGATTGCCGAAGAATGGATGCTTTTGAATTCTGGTGCTGGAGGAGACTCTTGAGAGTCCCATGGACTGCAAGAAGATCAAACGCATCCATTCTTAAGGAAATCAGCCCTGAGTGCTCACTGGAAGGAAAGATCGTGAAGCTGAGGCTCCAATACTTTGGCCACCTCATGAGAAGAGAAGACTCCCTGGAAAAGACCCTGATGCTGGGAAAGATGGAGGGCACAAGGAGAAGGGGACGACGGAGGACGAGATGGTGGGACGGTGTTCTCGAAGCGACCAGCATGAGTTTGACCAAACTGCGGGAGGCAGTGGAAGACAGGAGGGCCTGGTGTGCTCTGGTCCAGGGGGTCACGAAGAGGCGGACACGACTAAACAACTAAACAACAAAGTTAACTCCACCTTTCTCTGTGTCATTTACTGCTGGCTTCCTCCTGTCATTTAAGCTAAAATGATGATTAGTGAACCCCACGAGAAAGACTCATGGGAAGTGTAGTTCGTTAAGGGTGCTGTTAGGAGACATGGGGAAGGGAATAGGCGTCTCGTGAGCATGAGACGCTTAATCTCAGGGTCGTGAGTTTGAGTCCGACTTTGGGCGAAAGATTACTGCATTCCAGAGGGTCAGACTAGATGACTCTAAGAGTCCCTTCCAGCTCTACAATTCTGTGGTTCTAATCCTGCAGGGGCAGAGACTGCCTTGTTTTGATTGTATGTTCCAGGAGGGACGCGGGTGGCGCTGTGGGTTAAACCACAGAGCCTAGGAACTGCCAATCAGAAGGTCGGCGGTTCGAATCCCCGCAATGACGGGGTGAGCTCCCGTTGCTCGGTCCCTGCTCCTGCCAACCTAGCAGTTCGAAAGCACGTCAAAGTGCAAGTAGATAAATAGGTACCTCTCTGGCGGGAAGGTAAACGGCGTTTCCGTGTGCTGCTCTGGTTCGCCAGAAGCGGCTTAGTCCTGCTGGCCACATGACCCGGAAGCTGTACGCTGCCTCCCTCGGCCAATAAAGCGATATGAGCGCTGCAACCCCAGAGTCGTCTGCGACTGGACCTAATGGTCAGGGGTCCCTTAAGCTGTTCCGGGACCCTTTTTGGCTGGAGAGCAAGATGCAGACTCCAAATAAAGAAGGGGTGCCCCTTTTATTTTGGCCCCCTCCTCTTCACCCCCCGTCCTGTATTTTGTCTCTGTGCCATATTTCTCTGCAGCTCCTCTCCCTGCATTTTCCTGCAACCATTCGCTCTCTCTTAAGAACGGCAGAGTTACGTTCCAAGATCCGATCCGTTCTCCCACCGGCAGCTGCCTAGATGAACATTAGCGAAACATTGGAAAGCCTCCTGTTTGAATTTGTTGGAAGTTTGGTACCTGGAGATCTGTTCAGCTGCTTTGATGTTGGGGGCGGGTGAGTGAGGGGGACGCACACACAAAATGAAAGCAGCAAGAAAAGCAAAAAGGTTAGACCAATCTGGAGAAGCGCAGCATCGTTTTACTGAATTTGCTTCTGGCACAGGAAACAAATTCATGCCACCTATTTATGGATATTTATGGGAGAAAAGCAATGACAAACCTAGACAGCATCTTAAAAAGCAGAGACATCACCTTGCCGACAAAGGTCTGTATAGTTAAAGCTATGGTTTTCCCAGTAGTGATGTATGGAAATGAGAGCTGGAGCATAAAGAAGGCTGATCGCCGAAGAATGGATGCTTTTGACTTATGGTGTTGGAGGAGACTCTTGAGAGTCCCCTGGACTGCAAGAAGATCCAACCTCTCCATTCTGAAGGAAATCAGCCCTGAGTGCTCACTGGAAGGACAGATCCTGAAGCTGAGGCTCCAAGACTTTGGCCACCTCATGAGAAGAGAAGACTCCCTGGAAAAGCCCCTGATGTTGGGAAAGATGGAGGGCGCAAGGAGAAGGGGACGACAGAGGATGAGATGGTGGGACAGTGTTCTCGAAGCTACCAGCATGAGTTTGACAAAACTGCGGGAGGCAGTGGAAGACAGGAGTGCCTGGCGTGCTCTGGTCCATGGGGTCATGAAGAGTTGGACATGACTAAACAACTAAACGACAAATTTATGGATAACTCAACTTGGCTGATGATCTCATCTTCATCCCTTATTTGGATCCGATTCCCTTCTTTCGTTGAGGACCTTGCATCAGTTGCATCGTAACTCTAATCGTTTACCAATCGGTTGCGTTTCATGGAATTGTAGCTGTGGAAAGACGTACACCAAGGGTCATCTAGTCCAGGGATGTCCTATAGGTCGATTGCGATCTATTGGTAGATACACGGGAGGTTTTGGTAGATTGCGGTCGATTGCTAGTTCCTCCATCCGTCTCCGGCCCCTCGCTCTGCGCTGTAGATCGTGATACCGGAAGACATAGCTCTCGCAGCGAGGCTGACTGTTTCATTAGAAGAAGAGTTTGGATTTGATATCCCGCTTTATCACTACCCAAAGGATTCTCAAAGCGGCTAACATTCTCCTTTCCCTTCCTCCCCCAGAACAAACACTCTGTGAGGTGTGTGAGGCTGAGACTTCAGAGAATTGTTTATACAGCAGCAAGAATATTATTGGCCCAAAAATGGAAGCAAGAAGAGTTACCGATGATTGAAGAATGGAGGATGAAGTTAATGGACTATGCAGAATTAGATAAACTAAGAGGAAGGATTCGAAACCGGCGAGACCAGAAATTCACAGAAGACTGGAGTAAATTTACGGACTATTTGAAAAGTATTTGTGAAGAACAGACGACGTTTGTAAGGTTGCAAGAAGTTTTGTGAGGAGTATTATTAGAAGTATTGTAAAAATGGACTATTGTAAATGGCGTTCCGTGTGCGGCTCTGGCTTGCCAGAGCAGCGATGTCACGCTGGCCACGTGACCCGGAAGTGTCTCCGGACAGCCCTGGCCCCCGGCCTCTTGAGTGAGATGGGCGCACAACCCTAGAGTCTTTCAAGACTGGCCCGCACGGGCAGGGGTACCTTTACCTTTACCTTAAAAATGGACAAGGGGGATTAAGAGATGTAAAGGCAATATAAAGTTAAGAAATGCATTAGAAGTGGTTAAAACGGTGGATCATCAGAGGTGCTGATGGAAGTCTAAAAAGATTGTATAAGTGATATGTTTTGTGGTACATTTTATAATTTATATGTTAAAATTAATAAAAAATATTATTTAAAGAAGAGAGAGAGAGACTTCAGAGAAGTGTGACTAGCCCAAGGTCACCCAGCAGCTGCATGTGGAGGAGCGGAGACGCGAACCTGGTTCACCAGATTACGAGTCTACGGCTCTTAACCACTACACCACACTGGCAAAGCTCAACAACTTTGACCTGAAACCACCCCCCCAAAGAAGTGGTAGATCACTGCCAGTTTTTAATTGTGAGAGTAGATCTTGGAAGTTGGTTGTCCCTGATCTAGTCCAACCCTCTGCAATGCCGGAACAGCAGGTAAAAAAATAAATACCGTATATTTCGCTCTATAAGATGCACCAGACCACAAGATGCACCTAGTTTTTGGAGGAGGAAAACAAGAACAAAAATATTCTGAATCTCAGAAGCCAGAACAGCAAGAGGGATCGCTGCACAGTGAAAGCAGCAATCCCTCTTGCTGTTCTGGCTTCTGGGATAGCTGCACAGCCTGCATTCGCTCCATAAGATGCACACACATTTCCCCTTACTTTTTAGGAGGGAAAAAGCGAGTCCTATAGAGCAAAAAATACGGTAACTGACTTCGCTGTATAACCGAGTCAGTGGCCAGTCCCCAGCGTGGACCCCAGGACTTCAACGGCTTGCAGCTTGCGCTTATAACTGCTAGAAAGAGAGGGGGGGGGAATATTTTGCTCTTCTTCCCTATCCCTCTGTTTTCAGTAACAACAACTGGAACCGCACACAGAAAAAAAGCATTGCACTTTCCTGTCAAGAGTGAAAAATGCTCTTTGCATCTCAGGCGGTAAATGGGTGATAATTACAGCTTAATCAGCCTGCAATGCAAATAGGGGGGGGAGGGGAGGGAGGATTCCTGCCACACAAGATGTATGGAGTTTAATTATTTCAAGTCACTGATAAGGGAGGAGGGTGGTGGGAATGATTTGTGGCTATGTTCTTTCTCAGCTATAACCAACCTTCCTCTCTCCCCAGCCCTCCAATCTTCGCCTCTTAACTGTTGGCTTCGTCAGAAACATGCCCCCCCCCCAAAAACACACACACACTTTATTAGCTCTCAAAACACAGCAAAGTGGGCAATTTTAAATGAGAGGCACCGGTGGGTTTCATTCTCTCTGTCTTCTCCCTCCCTTCGTCCTAAATAGCGGTGGCCATAGAAGGCCCTTATTTATTTTGCCGTCTATAATAATAAAATGCTACTTAAGCGGTGAGGCTTTTTTATTAGCGCTAAGCATCGTGGAGTATTTTACGGGCAATTATTAATTAATTAAGCTTCGGAGGCAAATGGGAGGGGGAAGGGAGAGGAAGGAGGAAAGCTCATGGAAGAACCGATCTCGGCTGCCCCGTGTTAGATGATGGCGGAACGTGAATTGCGAGGACAGCAGCTTATTTATTTGTGAATTCTAAGTGGTTTACAGTACAGTAAAGGTAAAGGGACCCCTGACCATTAGGTCCAGGTTTGCAGGAGCAGGGACCGAGCAACGGGAGCTCACCCTGTCGTGGGGATTCGAACCGCCGACCTTCGGATCGGCAAGTCCTAGGCTCTGTGGTTTAACCCACAGCGCCACCAGCGTCCCTTAGAGTACAATAGAAAACAAATAGAAAGCGCCCGCGTACATCACAAAGTTGAAACATTTGCATGTTTAAAAAATAAGTATCTGTTTATAGAGAAGACTGTGCCACAGTGCACCTGTAGCAGCAAAACTGGATGTCTTCATCAACCCCACCTGCAACCAAAGCATGTCCTCATGTAGTGGTATCTCCAGCCACAGAAGGCTGTAATTCTACAATACCAGGGTGTAAAGTTGGGACGCGGGTGGCGCTGTGGGTTAAACCACAGAGCCTAGGACTTGCCGATCAGAAGGTCGGCAGTTCGAATCCCCGTGACGGGGTGAGCTCCCGTTGCTCGGTCCCTGCTCCTGCCAACCTAGCAGTTCAAAAGCACTTTGCCTAGGGCAAAGTTGGCAGATCTTGCTCGTGGCAGATAGCTTGGGGTGTCACATTGCACATTGGCCCTGGAGGACTGAGAAGGCTGGTTATCTCCCACTTGGACTACTTCCATGCACTCTATGTGGGGCTACCTTTGAGGGTGACCCAGAAACTACAACTAATCCAGAATGCAGCAGCTAGACTGGGGACTGGGAGCGGCCACCAAGACCATATAACGCCCGTCCTGAAAGACCTACGTTGGCTCCCAGTACGTTTCCGAGCACAATTCAAAGTGTTGGTGCTGACCTTGACAGTCTCGGCCCAGTATACCTGAAGGAGCATCTCTACCCCCATCGTCCAGCCCAGACACTGAGGTCCAGCTCCAAGGGCCTTCTGGCGGTTCCCTCCCTGCGAGAAGTGAGGTTACAGGGCATCTGCCAGAGCCACCTGGCACTGGGGAAGAAGCAGTGCCTCAAAGCCCAGGCCAGCGTCCCTATTTGCTCCTGAGGAAGGTGGGAGGGTATGCTGTCTCCTGAGACAGATGGATCCCAGCAAGTCCCAGTGCAAGAAGCCAGCACTGAAACGGGCCAAATCTCTGATTTGGGGAGAGAGGCTTTGGTGGTGGAGTCCCAGCCCTGCATGCAGAAGAGTAGACAGATTGGTGGGGGTCTCCTGCAAAGCTCCTGATTTCAAACACTCCCCTCCCCACAAGTCCACAACTAGGGAGGGGTGAATCTGTTCGCTGGTGTGTCCCCCAGTTTCTCATGTTCCCTCTCTTCAGTTCAATACACCACACATACACATCAGCTGGCCGCCCTATGCCTCAGAGGAGATAAAGGCCAGCCCCAGTCCCAGGTTGTGGGAGCAACATCGTTGGTAACCTGTTCCTGCCTGCACCCTGTCCTGCTCTTCCAGAGTTCCTGACCATGCCCGGCTCCTTACCTTGGTCCCAGCTTCGCCCTTGATGGATAGCCTCCATACCCTCGACCTTGGACCACGCCAAATGGTACCCCCCCCGCCACCGGGTCCAGCACACAGAATCTGGGAGTGGTCGGCCTTTGTACCTCCCCCAGCATAAAAGTCATGTGACCCCCCCAGCCTTTTCCGCCCCTCCCTGCGCCGAAGCATACTGCGCACAATGGGCGCTGGCAAGGGCGCACTCCCTGCCTCTCCGGCTTGCTCAGGCAAACAACAACAACACATTTGTGTGGATGCATTAGCAGTTTATTGTGAATTACTCTTGAGATACAGAGTTGCATGCAAGTTTGCCAAACCGGCGCGTCTTTGCAAAGCGATTCCCCCAAAATAAGGCATTTGGGGCAGGCTCCTTTCACTGCTACGCACACTGACGGACACACCTCATTATAGTAGACTTGCCTGGAGAGCCAAGTTGCAAAATTCAGAGGAGGGCGAATTTGAAAGGATGGCTGTGTTTCGAATCTTATTCCAGAAAGTGTGGATGAGGGAGGTTCAATCTTACCTTTGAGCTGAATTTAATTTCCCCTCTGTCCCTCTGGTACTTCACAACAACCATTAGCCTGGAGGAGTTTGGCATGTGAAATGGTAAACTGGTAACTTTTAACTTTTGGTGCCAAGGTCTTTTGTATGATTGTCTAGGAATCCCTGAGCTCAGACCAGTGATTTGGACATCGTGGAACTGCACAGAGGAAGTCCCCTAGGGCTGAAATGAAATATCTCGTCTTGAACAGGGTGAGAAATTCCCACCGTCCTGGCCCTCCGGTGTCCCAGAAGGCAGCGTCCAAATCTATACCAGGCTGAAGAGGATTTTAATGCAAACAAGGGTGGAAAACAGGGGGCAAAAGGGTGAGAGGGATTTTCTTCAAGGGGTTGGGAGACAGTGAAGCCACTTTCCCAAACACCATCCTTTATGAAACATCTCTGTGTTTGTGTGTGTTTTGTTGCAGAATGCAAGCCAAGCAGGTTATTCGTGCAAGAGCAAGCATGGGAAAGCAAAAGCAAATACAGCGTTACTGATGTCTCTTCTCTTCAGGACCTCATGGTTTCCTTGATCCAGTCAAGGTACTGGGCAACGCGAGTGTAAACTCCAGGAGGCCAGGGATAGCCATACGAGACGATTCCTTCTGCCACACCATTGCACACCAAGGGGCCACCCGAATCTCCCTGTGGAGAGGAAAGAGAGAACAAAGATGGCAACTGGGTCCACATTGTGGCCAACTCTCGTGCTTGAACCAGCGTGGTGTAGTGGTTAAGAGCGGTGGACTCGTAATCTGGTGAACTGGGTTCGCTTCCCCGCTCCTCCACATGCAGCTGCTGGGTGACCTTGGGCTAGTCACACTTCTTTGAAGTCTCTCAGCCCCACTCACCTCACAGAGTGTTTGTTGTGGGGAAGGAAGGGAAAGGAGATTGCTTTGAGACTCCTTAAGGGGAGTGAAAGGCGGGATATCAAGTCCAAACTCTTCTTCTTCTTCTTCTTCTTGAACCAGGGCAAACTGCCAGGTTACTAGTGGCTCCACTCTCAGTACGACTTGGGGCTCGTCCACTCCTTCCTTTCCCAGGAAAACCCACTATTTAAGTTCTAAATTGGAACAAACAGCAATCCATGCAAAGCTTGATGGCCGATTGCTCCAATTGAGTGCTAAGGAGTGACACACACACCCCTCCGGGAAAGCAGAGGGACAAGCGAAAGTGGGAAGGAGCCCTTAGCAGAATACAAGCCCATGTCCATTTTCCCGGAGACGTGAACGATCCCTCAGAAGGGTGGGATCCATACCCCCCCCCCGATCCTGTCACTTGCTGCTTCTGCTGCCCCTCACCTTGAAAGCAGTCCCAGGCTTGTCGGGTCTCCCGGCGCAGACCTGCCCATCATTGAGATAAGAATAAAACTTGCTGCACTGCCTATGGCCATAGATGGCAACATTGGTCTCGTAGAGAGTGTCTGGAAACCAGTTTTTGTAAATCCGGCCCCATCCTGCCACGCTGCAGGGAGTCCCTTCGGAGAGGTTACGGTCGAATTTGGGCAAGCGCAGGATCTTGACGTATTTACCCAACGTAGCCTTGGAATTCAGCTGCGGAGAGGAGAGATGGGAGAGAGCTCATTGGTTTAGTCTTGCTCAAGGAAGCCCTTGGGGGAATCTGGTGCCTCTAAAATGGGGCACTTTGGGTAAAGAAATCAGCAGACTGTATTGATAATACCAAATGATAATATTACGGTATGGATAATATTAATGGCGCACGTTCAGCTGGATGGTTGTACCAGCAAGAGTCTTGCGACTGCGATGGGGCTTCTCAATTGCACCCCCCTATCTGCTTTGTGGCAAACATTTCAAGACTAAAACAACACAACTGAAACCGTTTTAAGAACAACATTCTCAAAATTACATAAAAACTACAAGCAGCCGCCTACTCCGAATATACTCATTTCAGGGCTGCCTCAGAGGGGACGTTTGGCCCCCCAATGCCAGGGTAAACTGCGCAATGTCTAGTTCATTATGCTGCACACATTGGGAGAGAGGAAGGCACATGACTGCTTCTGCCTTCAGGATCACTGACCTCGGGGGAAAGATAGAAGGAGAGATTGCATGGAGCAAGTTACCTTGAGCAGACGGATATCGTTGTATGAGACGAGCTTGTTATATTGGTTATATTTTTTATATTTTGGGTGTGCGTAGTTAGCCTCAACGCTGAACACTTGCTGAGAGGGTTCTTTAGCGTAGATGTTATGTGCCCCCAAGATGACCCTATAGTTGCTGGAAGCAGAGCATCAGTTAGTGTCAGAGATCCTAGGACTCAATCCCCTCCTGGTCCCTGTGCCACCAGGTGCCACCCTCCCTTGGTTCTTCCATGCAACTAGCTTTGCCCTTGATGGTTAGGTGGCCATCTGCCATGGGTGCTTTAGCTGACCAGGAGACCCTTGCAGTCCCTTCCAACTGTACACTTCTCTGATTCTATGACCATCCCTGATATGATTCAAGGAGGGATTAGTGAGACTTACCCAATGCAGTGCGCAGCCGTCATTACCCACTGGGGCGCCACCAGGAATCCGCCACAATCGAAATTCCCATTGTGATCCTTCAAGGCAGCCATGTAGGGTCTGGAGTGGGGCCTGGCTTCGTGCCCCCCAATAATTTGACTCCGCAATGGATCTGCAAGAACCGTATGCAGAGATCAGCTCCTCCTCCTTGAATGTTCTTGGGTGTCTTCCACACTTCCAAAGTTATTGGGGTGGCAAAAGGACTGAGTCACCATCCCAATGAGCTTACTCTTCATTTTCCTAGCAAGGAAGTTAGAGAAGCGAAAGCACGGAGCAGCCTAGGAAGACCCCCTTCGTTCCATTAGCTCAGGATTCTCCTGCAAGGACTGCCAAAAGCGGCTCCCAAGGAAAGGAGACCTGGGTCTCCCCAACCTGGATATGCTGTTGCGGATTCAAATCGGGACCTTGTGCAATGCAAAGCAGCTTCTCTTCCGCTGAGCTGCAGCCCCTCCCCAAGGAAAAAGCAAGGAGAATAAAGCAGAGCAGAATCATAGGATCCCAGAAGCTAGTCCAATCCCCACTCAGCGTCATTTACCTTGGTGGGTGACTAAACCCTGTTAGTAGACCCCCCAGCCTTAGTCTCAGCCCTGTATTGATTCAGCACAGATTCCCCTCTTATCATGCCCAGCTCAGATTTTAGTCTGTGCCCTGATAGAACAGGAAGCCTCCAGGAACTGTT
This sequence comes from Podarcis tiliguerta, assembly GCF_965153285.1. Taxonomy (NCBI): domain Eukaryota; kingdom Metazoa; phylum Chordata; class Lepidosauria; order Squamata; family Lacertidae; genus Podarcis; species Podarcis tiliguerta. The sequence goes on along the minus strand of NC_139551.1, from coordinate 4,784,608 downwards.
GTGGCCTGAAATCTGCTTAGTAAAATGAAGATAATATTGCAAACTCTAAACTCACATCAGCACAAGGCTATGCCCCCCATGATACCTACAGGGCTACGGTCTTCCCCTAGTGTTCACCCCCAAATCTGGCTTTCATCAGGTACTCTGTACCTCAAGGTAGAACCCCCAATTTCCCCTTCTGAAATGAGCCACTGAATGATCTCCTTCAGTTTTGGAAAACCTGTGGCTTGGAATCAATCAGGGGAGGAAGGAAGAATCAGGCAATGAATGGGAATCCTGGTTTTCTGGGGAATCCAGTGGATTCACTGGAGGCAAAGGCAATGAGTCTGGATTGGATTTGCCACCCAGCAATGGCATAATCACCTCAGTTCCCTGTGCTGATTCCGGCCTCTGTTTCACAGATGGTGCCATTACAGCAATACTAGCAAACCCTGAATGTAGGAAAAATCCCTTGCAGAAGACCACAGTGCCTGGAGACAGACAGTCAAGTTGTGATCAGAGAGGGAAGGACGGCTGGGAGGAGGATTTCAGGGAGAAGAAACCCCATAGTGAGTCATCTGCCATGATGCTTTTACTCACCTGTTTGGGCCAAGGAGAAGGACAGCAGTAGCAGAAGAACCTGGCGGAGTCTCCACATCTTGATGCTTGACAAGGAGGGAGATGCCTGGCGCTTAACTCTTCAGCCTCTCGACCCTGTGGCTTTTATGGCCTCCAACCTCTGGACTCCACCTTCCCCAGGAAGCCACAATCTGGGCTTGAGATCTGATAGGCAGGCTTATCGTTTCTCGCTAGCCACGTGGTTAATCCCACCACGAACGGCAATCAGATAGTCAGATGGGGAGATTGGGAAAAATGAGAAACGGAGTGATCCCAGAATTGGAGACTTTTAAGCAAAGGTTTACGAAATCAGAGGAGCCAGCTTTCGATACACTCGAGTGGCTGTTACTATTAATTTCTTCTTCTTCTTTTTCTTCTTCTTCTTCTTCTTCTTCATTAATTAATTAAATTTGTATGCTGCCTTACTTTGTGACAGGACGCTGGATTCCTAATGGTTTCTGTGGTCGCTTGGTTGAAAGGTGCAAAGAGACTTTTCCATCTGTTTTGTGAACTGATTAAGAGACTCAAGGTGCTGGTGGTTCTGTGCTGAGTTCATATGGTCTTACATGTCACGGATTGATGAGCGACTGGATTCAGATGCCCAAAATAGGATGGGGGATACCTGGCTTACTAGCAGTCCATGTGGAAAGGATCTAGCGGTCTTGGTGGACCACAAGCTGAACATGAGTGTGTCTAGTCACCAGACACACTCTATGAGACCAATGTCGCCAATTCTGACAGTATGGGAAGCCGTATCCTAATCTCAATGATGGGAAGGTCTGTGCCGGAAGATCCGACAAGCCAGAGACTGTTTTCTTTTTCTTTTTTAATAATTTTTATTGATTTTAACATATAAATTATAAAATGTACCACAAAACGTATCACATATACAATATTTTTAGACTTCCATCAGCACCTTTGATGATCCACCGTTTTAACCACTTCTTATGCATTTCTTAACTTTATATTGCCTTTACATCTCTTAACAAATCATCCTCCCCCTTCTCCATTTTTGCAATACTTCCAATAATACTCCTCACAAAACTTCTTGCAACCCTGCAAACATCATCTGGTCTTCACAAATACTTTTCAAATAGTCCGTAAATTTACTCCAGTCTTCCGTGAATTTCTGGCCCCGCCGGTTTCAAATCCTTCCTGTTAATTTTATCTAGTTCTGCCTAGTCCATTAACTTCATCCTCCATTCTTCGATCGTCGGTAATTCTTCTTGCTTCCATTTTGGGGCCAATAATTTTCTTGCTGCTGTTATTGCATATAAAAAGAGCTTAAATTCCTTTCTGTTTATATCACTCCCACCAATGCCCATTAAAAATGCTCCTGGTTTCTTTATAAATGTATATTTCAACATTTTCTTCATCTCATTATATATCATCTCCCAGAAGCTTTTCACCTTTTTGCATTCCCACCACATGTGATAAAATGTTCCCTCTTTTTCTTTACATTTCCAACATTTATCATTAACTTTATACATTTTCGCTAATTTGACGGGTCTAATAAGCCAGAGACTGTTTTCACGGAAGCTGCAAGTGACAGGATCAGAAGGGGGAGAGCTACACGCCTTTCTCGTTATGGATCCCACCCTTCTGAGGGATCCTTCTCCTGTCCAACAAAACAGACATGGGCAGATGCCAGTCTACTTATACCTGGCCTCAGGGGCGTAGGAAGGGGGTGCGGTCCGCCCTGGGTGTCATCCCTGAGGGGTGACAAAATAGCACACCATGGGGGTGGCACTTACTGCAGCATGCCCAAGCCACGCATCTCTCCAGGCAGACTCCGTGGGCAACTCGCTGTGGTGCCCCCTGGGCAGATCATCCTGCCCCCCATCCATGGATCACTGTGGCGCCCCCATGGGTGGCTCGCCCCACCCCCAGTGCTCTAGGTTCTGGAGCAGCTAGCTACAGCCCTGCCTGGCCTGACCAACCCAGTGGCTTCATACAATGTATGCCAACCCCCAGGTACAAAAATGCATTTGATTAGAAAGCCATTGCCTACCAAAATGTGTGTGTTAGGGGAAATCTCGTACCTCGTACCTACGGGACCGTCTCTCCCGGTATGCCCCAAGCAGGACCTTAAGGTCCATAAATAGCAACACCCTAGTGGTCCCGGGCCCTAAGGAAGTTAGATTAGCTTCAATCAGAGCCAGGGCCTTTTCAGCACTGGCTCCGGCCTGGTGGAACACTCTGCCTCATGAGACCAGGGCCCTGCAGGATCTGATTTTTTTCCGCAGAGCCTGTAAGTCAGAGTTGTTCCACCTGGCCTTTGGTTTGGAGCCAATTTGATTCCCTCCGCCTCTTTCTTTTCCTTTTTCCTCCTGTGAGGCTACATTTTAATATTTTAATGTTTCAATATTTTAATGTTGTATTTTAATCTTGTTTTTAAGTTGTATTCATTCAACATGTTTTTATTACTGCTTGTTAGCTGCCCTGAGTCCCGCCTTGGCTGGGGAGGGTGGGGTATAAATAAAAATTATTATTATTATTATTATTATTATTATTATTATTATTAAATGCCCACCAATATTTCCATTCAGAATTGACAGATCCAACCAGCAGAAACCTGGCAGTTTGCCCTGGCTCAAGCACCAGAGTTTGCCATGACATGGATCTGAATCTTCCCCCAGCTGCCATCTTGTTCCCTCCTCCCCACAGGGCGATTTCGGTGGCCCCTTGGTGTGCGATGGCGTGGCACGAGGAATCATCTGGCTCTCATGGCTTGAGAGCAGTACATGTGAAAAGGATCTAGGAGTCTTGGTTGACCACAAACTTGACATGAGCCAACAGTGTGACGCGGCAGCTAAAAAAGCCAATGCAATTCTGGGCTGCATCAATAGGAGTATAGCATCTAGATCAAGGGAAGTAATAGTGCCACTGTATTCTGCTCTGGTCAGACCTCACCTGGAGTACTGTGTCCAGTTCTGGGCACCACAGTTCAAGAAGGACACTGACAAACTGGAACGTGTCCAGAGGAGGGCAACCAAAATGGTCAAAGGCCTGGAAACGATGCCTTATGAGGAACGGCTAAGGGAGCTGGGCATGTTTAGCCTGGAGAAGAGGAGGTTAAGGGGTGATAGGATAGCCATGTTCAAATATATAAAAGGATGTCACATAGAGGAGGGAGAAAGGTTGTTTTCTGCTGCTCCGGAGAAGCGGACACGGAGCAATGGATCCAAACTACAAGAAAGAAGATTCCACCTAAACATTAGGAAGAACTTCCTGACAGTAAGAGCTGTTTGACAGTGGAATTTGCTGCCAAGGAGTGTGGTGGAGTCTCCTTCTTTGGAGGTCTTTAAGCAGAGGCTTGACCACCATATGTCAGGAGTGCTCTGATGGTGTTTCCTGCTTGGCAGGGGGTTGGACTCGATGGCCCTTGTGGTCTCTTCCAACTCTATGATTCTATGTTTCATCTGGTATGGCCCATCCTGCCTTCCAGCAGTTTACAGAACGCAAAGTCCAAATCTATGCCAGGCTGAAGAGGAAGGATGGATGAAGGTGGAATCATCTAAAGGGAGGTGTGGTTAATCTTTTGGCCATCCAGATGTTGATGGATGTTGATTGATGGCCATGTTGTCTGGGGCTGATGGGAGTTGGAGTCCAACAACATCTGGAAGGTGACAGGTTCGCCTCCCCTGATCCAGAGGATGAGGAGGAGATCTGTGGAACTTTGGTCAGTTCAGACATTTGGACAACGGTGGGGAACCTTTGGTCCTCCAAAGATTGCTGGACTCCCATCAACTGCAGCAAACATGACCAATGGCCAGGGATAATGGGTGGGTTGTTGCTTTGGTCATCCATCTGGGCCAAAGAGAAGGAGTAGAAGAGGTTGTCAGAATTTCCACATCTTGATGCTTGCCAAAGAGGGAGATGCCTGATCTTAACTCTTCCGCATCTTCACCCCTGTGGCTTTCACTACCTCCACCCTCTGGACTCCACCTTCGCCCGGAAGCCGCAATCTAGACTTGAGATCCGATAGGTGGATTTCAACACATTTATCTTTTCTCTCCAGCCACTTGACAGACCCCACCCCACCCATCGATGGTAACCAGATAGCAAAACGATTTGCTATCTGTTGGGGCCATATAAGGAGACTGGGGAAAGGAGGAACGGATTGAACCCGGAATTGGCAGAGCTGCTCATCCGTCTCTGGGGCTGATGGGAGCTGCAGAAGAACAACATCAGGAGGGCCAAAGGTTCCTAACCTGTTGACAAATGGGGTGATGGCGGTCATAACAGTGTGAAGCACTTGCTCGCTTGCCATGCTTGTAGCTCTTGTGTTTTTTGTAGCTCCCTTGTGGAACTCAGCAGGGAGCAGGGTGGGGAGGAAACTGGGATGAGCTGCCTCTCTGCCTGACCAGCCGTTGTTGTTGTTGTTTAGTCGTTCAGTCGTGTCCGACTCTTTGTGACCCCATGGACCAGAGCACGCCAGGCCCTCCTGTCTTCCGCAGCCACCCACAGTTTGGTCAAACTCATGCTGGTAGCTTCGAGAACACTGTCCCACCATCTCATCCTCTGTCGTCCCCTTCTCCTTGTCCCTCCATCTTTCCCAACATCAGGGTCTTTTCCAGTGAGTCTTCTCTTCTCATGAGGTGGCCAAAGTATGACCAGCCGTTGGGCTCCCTGATTTACGGTCCACCCATCGCAAGGGACAGCAGCTGCCAGTAAAATCTTTGATATGGGAAGTGTTATGTACTGAATTTCTCACCCTGGGCCAGCAGGGGGATGCTGTAAATAGTTTTTACTCAGGTCCACATATGCAAATAAGGGATCGAAAGTGATGTTCAGTGATTGAATAGTTACAGAAAGTTGTTACAGTTACGTTGTATTGGAGCTCTATATAAGCAGGCTGACTGAACCCTTCAGTTCAGTTCTGTTCTGGCCTGTGAATAAACAAGAGCTGTTTGAAGAATCGCTGTGTCGTCTGATATGTTCACCCACAACTTAACAGGGAGCCTGGCAGTAGATCCCCTGCTTTGCATGCAGAAGGTCCCTGTTTCCATTCTGGGAACCTCTAGTTAGAAAAGGACATGGTCCGTGATGGATGATGCCCATTGGGACTGGCGAGGAGGAATGTGGACAGATTCAGCACAGAGCAAAAGCAGGCCATCTTTTAGCACTGCATAGTGAAACTCTGGCGCTCACCTCCCAGTTTCTAACATTCATCTTTGAGAACCAAGGTACCACTGATCTTCTGTTGATGCAGCCTAGAATAGTGTTAGCTTTTTATGCTGCTGCATAACACTGTTGATTCACGTTAAGCTTATGTCCCAGCAATACCCTTCATGCTGTTGTGACCGCCATCATCCCATTTGTCCAGGGGTTAAGAACCTTCCGCTCTCTGGATGTTGTTCTCCTCCAGCTTCCATGAGCAACTGCGAGAGATGGGCAGCTTTGCCAATTCCGGGTTTCCGGGCCCAATTCAAGGTGCTCATAAGTTCGTGACTTGTAGAACTATAGAATCGTAGAGCTGGTACCCTGAGAATCATCTGTTCCAACCACCTGCAATGCAGCTACCCCATACTGGGACCAAAGATGGGATTTTAGCTTCATGCACATCAGGTAGTGCAGGCCTTTTGGCGCTGTGGGTTAAACCAAAGAGCCAAGGACTTGCCGATCACAAGGTTGGCGGTTCGAATCCCCGTGACGGGGTGAGCTCCCTTTGCTTGGTCCCTGCTCCTGCCCACCTAGCAGTTTGAAAGCACGTCAAAGTGCAAGTAGGTAAATAGGTACCACTCCGGCGGGAAGGTAAATGGCGTTTCCATGCGCTGCTCTGGTTCGCCAGAAGCGGCTTAGTCCTGCTGGCCACATGACCCGAAAGCTGTATGCTGGCTTCCTCAACCAATAAAGCGAGATGAGCTCCACAACCCCAGAGTCGGCCACAACTGGACCTAATGGTCAGGGGTCCCTTTACCTTACTTTACTGTATTTTGGGGGACGCGGGTGGTGCTGTGGGTTAAACCACAGAGCCAAGGACTTGCCGATCACAAGGTCGGCGGTTCGAATCCCTGCGACGGGGTGAGCTCCTGTTGCTCAGTCCCTGCTCCTGCCCACCTAGCAGTTCGAAAGCACGTCAAAGTGCAAGTAGATAAATAGGTACCGCTCCGGCGGGAAGGTAAACGGCGTTTCCGTGCGCTGCTCTGGTTCGCCAGAAGCGGCTTAGTCCTGCTGGCCACATGACCTGGAAGCTGTACGGTGGCTTCCTCAACCAATAAAGCGAGATGAGCTCCACAACCCCAGAGTCGGCCACAACTGGACCTAATGGTCAGGGGTCCCTTTACCTTTACTATCACAGGCTGAGCTACCTTGGTTTACAACCATAATCTGTTCCGGAGGTCCGTTTGTAAACCAAAACAGGTTGTAACCCAAGGTGCGCTTTCGCCAATGGGGCCTCCAAAAAAACCGTGTTCATAATCCCCAAAAATGGGTTGTAATCCAAAAAGAGGTTGCAAACCGGGACACGCATTTCTAAAACGTATGCAAACCAAGATGTATGCAAACCAAGGTACCATTGTACGCAGGTGATGACTCGACAACGGCCCTCCTTGCCAACCCACCTCCAAAGGGAAGGTCAGGCAGCTTGGATACCTGTGTCTGGATTTAGATTCTGCATGATGCCTTTCTATTGGTAAGGGAGAGGTTCTCTGCATACAGCAAGGCTGCACCCCAATCTTTGCACACACACCCCTAAAAGTATTTCGACACTAAGGGTTCACTCTGTTTCCCCTTTCCCCAGCCTCCTTATCTGGCCCCAACAAACAAAACCCCACTAACTGTCTTGCTATCTGATGGCCATCGATGGGTGGGTGGGGTACTAAAGATTCGCCCATCAGATCTCAAGTGTAGATTGTGGCTTCCTGGGGAAGGTGGAGTCCAGAGGGTGGACGTAATAAAAGCTACGGAGTCAAGAGGCCGAAGAGATAAGCGCCAGGCATCTCCCTCCTTGTCAAGCATCGAGATGTGGAGAATCTGCCAGGTTCTTCTGCTACTGCTGTCCTTCTCCTCGGCCCAAACAGGTGAGTAAAAGCACCATGGCAGATGATGCACCATGGCGTTTCTTCTCCCTGAAATCCTCCTCCCAGCTGTCCTTCCACCAGATGTCAAAGAGAAAAATAACTACCAGACTTTTAGAAGACATCTGAAGGCAGCCCTGTTTAGGGAAGCTTTTAATGTTTAATAGGTTATTATATTTTTGTGTTTTGTTGGGAGCCACCCAGAGTGGCTGGCTGGACCCAGCCAGATGGGCGGGGTATTAATAATAATAATAATAATAATAATAATAAGGGTGTGAGTGCCATTTGTATGCCTAGATCAATGGCAGGGCTGAAGGTTCCGTCCCCAAAATTCGGATCTCCAGGTTGGGACAGTGAACTGTTCTCCTGCCCCACGGCTTTTATTTGGCAGATATTAAAACATAGTAAAACATCAGACATTAAAAGCTTCCCAATCCATGTCTTCCAAAAGTGACATACAGTGGTACCTCGGGTTAAATATGCTTCAGGTTACAGACGCTTCAGGTTACAGACGCTTCAGGTTACAGACGCATCAGGTTACAGACGCTGCTAACCCAGAAATAGTGCTTCAGGTTAAGAACTTTGCTTCAGGATAAGTACAGAAATCGGGATCCGGCGGCGCGGCGGCAGTGGGAGGCCCCATTAGCTAAAGTGGTGCTTCAGGCTAAGAACAGTTTCAGCTTAAGAACGGACCTCCAGAACGAATTCAGTACTTAACCCGAGGTACAACTGTAGTTCTTTATCTCCTTGATATCTGATGGGAGGGCGTTCCACAGGGCGGGCGCCACCACCAAGAAGGCCCTCTGCCTGATTCCCTGTGACTTTGCTTCTTGCAACGAGGGAAACTGCCAGAAGACCCTCAGAGCTGGACCTCAGGTGACGCTCCTTCAGATATAGAGGGCCAAGGCAGCTCCAGCATTTTGAACTGGGCTCAGAAACAACAACGCTCTAGAATTTGTAAGCAGCATGAGTAGCAGTTTATCTCTGCGTTTGCTTCTTGCAGATCCACTGCGGAGGCAGAGTAGTTGCCCGAATGGAGCCATTCCTCACTCCAGACCCTACATGGCTGCCTTGCTGGATTCCCAGAACCGGTACATCTGTGGCGGATTCCTCGTGGGACAACAGTGGGTCATGACTTCTGCACGCTGCAGAAAGTAAGTATCCCTAAGGCCTTCCTCTTTTTTTAGGAGTGGTGATCATCCAGGGTAAAGCTAATTGCTGGAAGGGAGCAGGTCAGGGCAGGAACGTGCCATTGCTCCGTCTAGTCAAGTTGCCTGGGATCCACTTCAACCTGTTACCTCTGAGGATGTATACAGGCTGCCTGGAGTGAAATCAACCCCCTATCTCCTTGATCCTTGCCCATCCTGGCTCATAAAAGTGAGCCAGACAGGGCTGAGCGATGGGCTCTGCGGGGTGGTGAATGCCTCCCTCTGTGAAGGAGTCCCCCCAGACCCGCTGAAGGAAACTGCTTCCTAAAAAACCATCTTTGGACCTGGTCACTATGGCCATCTCTCGCCCCATCTCAACTCTTCCATTCTTGGGGAGTGGGTATTCGATGAACAACTCCAGGCACACCTGGAGGATGCAGACCATTTGGACCCCTCCCAGATGGGCTTCTGGCCCCATCGTGGGACTGAAACTGCCTTGGCCATGCTGGTCCATGATCTCTAGGGACATGGGGGAAACCTGCTTCCTGGTTCTGCTGAATGTATCTTTTGATGCTATCAACCATGACATCCTCCTGGACCATCTAGGAGGGCTGGGAGTTGTGGGCAGTTATACAGTGGTTCCTCTCCTTCTTCCTGGGCCGAGTCCAGAAAGTGGTGTTCAGAGATGAGTCTTTGGATCCCTGGGCCCTCACTTGTGGGGTACCACAGGGCTCTGCCCTGTCTCCCAGGCTTCTGCTTCTTCTGCATCCCCATCATTCAGCCCAGACACTGAGATACAACTCTGAGGGTCTACTGGAGGTTTCCTCACCAGGAGAAGTAGAGTTACAGGGAACCAGGCAGAGGGTCTTCTCGGGAGGGGGCCCTCCCTGTGGGACGCCCTCCCCTAAGATGTCAAAGAAACCAAGAATATTATGACCTTCTGTAAACATCTGAAGACAGCCCTTTGTAGGACAGCTTTGAATGTCTGATGTTCTCATGTATTCTGTTAGAAGTCTCCCAGAGTGCCTGGGGCAACCCATTTTGATGGGTGGTGTACTATTGCTAATAATAATAATAATAATTTGTTATTAAGAGCCATGGGGTTGAGGCTGGTCTTTTGCAGAGGGACTGGGAGACCGTTGATTCTTGGGATCTCTGACCCTGACTGTTGCTTCGTTTCCAGTGTTGATAAGGTTGTCCTGGGAGCACATGACCTCAAACATGACGGAGAAAGTTACAGAGTTTACAGAGTGGACCAACCCTACCCGCACAAAAATTATACGTTTGAGAACAACACCTTTTCAAATGATATTCTTCTGCTCAAGGTATCTCACCCCAAGCCTTTTTCTCACTCTACAAGCACCCCCGAGGGCCCCGATCCTGAAGACAGAAGGAGATATTGTCTCCTTCCATCTCCATGTGTGAAATATAATGGAATCGTTCAGCTGAATCCAGCTCTTTGGTCATTAGTATGATCAGATTATTATCACTATTTATTGTTGTTGTTTTGTCGTGTCCGACTCTTCATGACCCCCTGGACCAGAGCCCGCCAGGCACTCCTGTCTTCCACTGCCTCCCACAGTTTGGTCAAACTCATGCTGGTAGCTTCGAGAACACTGTCCCACCATCTCGTCCTCCGTTGTCCCCTTCTCCTTCTGCCCTACATCATTCCCAGCATCTGGGTCTTTTCCAGGGAGTCTTCTCTTCTCCTGAGGTGGCCAAAGTCTTGGAGCCTCAGCTTCACGATCTGTCCTTCCAGTGAGCACTCAGGGCTGATTTCCTTCCGAATGGAGAGGTTTGATCTTCTTGCAGTCCATGGGACTCTCACTATTTATTAGAGTTCATTATTATGAATGCAGTTCTACATTCATAAAGGAACAGGTTTCAAGGGCATCCTGTTGCAACGCTAAGGCGCTCATTTCAGCCTCATCTCCCTCTCCTTTCCCCAGCTGCGTTCAAAGGTTCGTCTGAATGAAAACATTGGCATTCTGCCATTGCCAACATCTAGCAGTGACCTCTCTGAGGGGACACCCTGCAGTGTCCGGCTGGGGCCTGAACCAGAACGACTGTGATGTCAAGCTCTATCAGGCCAGAGTCAACATCTACGACCGAGGTAACTGCCAGAAGTTCTATCCCAAGATCGATGATGGAAAGATCTGTGCAGGCAAACGTGAAGACTCTCAGGATTTCGACCAGGTAAGGGGCAGCAGAAACAGCAGGTGATAGAACCAGAGGAAGGGGGCGTAAGCACCTTCCCCCGTTATTGGACAGGATGTGCATCATGAAAATGGGACCCCTGAGGGTGGGGGAGGTCCGCTCCCCTGCCATGAAGGAATCTTTCACCCAACATGGGGATGGAACCCCAAACCTTGAGGTTAAGGGTCTCCTGCTCTACTGACTGAGCTATCCTGAGGTTTATTGGGGGTTTAGGCAGACCCTGGGAAAGGAACAGCACCATAGCTAATAAGGTCAATGTGTCTACTCTGAGCCAGAGTGGCATGAAATACAATCCTGGGCCTGGTTTGCACTTGGTATGCCATCTCAGCTTACTTGTGCCTCCGAAACCAATACGTTATATAACACCCGTCCTGAAAGACCTACATTAGCTCCCAAGTCCTCCTTGAGGTGGATCCAAATCTTCCCCCACCTGCCATCTTTGTTTCCTTCCTTCCACAGGGGGAGATGGGCGATCCTTTGGTGTGCAAAGGCGTAGCGCATGGAATCCTCTCCTACAGCAACCCCTGCCCTCCTGCCGTTTACACTCGCATCGCCCGGTACCTTCCTTGGATCAAGGAAACCATGGCCATGTGAAGAGGAGAAGGCAGACCTCCTTCTTCTTCTTGCCTTTAATGCTTCTGCTTGCTACGTAAGCCGTTTGGCTTGAATCCTGCAACCACACACACGCACACACTGACCCCCCTCAACAGCTGCAAAAAGTATCAGGTGTTTCGTACACGATTCGGTTTCCACAAGTTCCTCCAGTCCCTCCCCATCCCCTTCAAGAAAACCGCTCGCCTCCTTTCCCTGACCGTGTTCCCCATCATACCTCTTCCCCCGACCTTCACTGATCCATCTCTCTCATCTGAAAAAGGTGCCCTTCTTCTCCTTTAGAACTATTCTGTCCCTTCTCTCTCCCTGTCCCCATACGGCCGGAACAATCTCTCAGAGCGCCATATGCCTCTGTCTCCCTGAAGCGACTCCTCCTACCCTACCTGGTTTCTCCTAAGGCAGGGAAAGGGACCTCTGGCCTTCTCGATGCTGCTGAGATGCAACTCCCATTATCCCTGGCCATTGGACATGTTTGCTGCAGATGATGGGAGTCCAGCCATCTTTGGAGGACCAAAGGTTCCCCACCGTTGTCCAAATGTCTGGACTGACCAAAGTTCCACAGATCTCCTCCTTGTCCTTTGGGTTACGAGAGGTGAACCTTCTCACCTTGCAGATGTTGTTGGACTCCAACTCCCATCAGCCCCAGACAACATGGCCAATATGGGGCGAATGGAGTTGACATCCATCAACATCTGGATGGCCGAAAGATTAACCACACCTCCCTTTAGATGATTCCACCTTCCTCCCTCTTCAGCCTGGTATAGATTTGGACGCTGCCTTCTGGGACACCGGAGGGCCAGGACTGTGGGAATTTCTCACCCTGCTCAAGAGGAGGTATTTCATTTCAGCCCTAGGGGACTTCCTCTGTGCTGTTCCACGATGTCCAAATCACTGGTCTGAGCTCAGGGATTCCTAGGCAATCATACAAAAGACCTTGGCACCAAAATGCATTTAAATATGGGGAGGGGCTTAAAAGTTACCAGTTTACCATTTCACATGCCAAACTCCTCCAGGCTAATGGTTGTGGTGATGTACCAGAGGGACAGAGGGGAAATTAAATTCAGCTCAAAGGTAAGATTGAACCTCCCTCATCCACACTTTCTGGAATAAGATCCGAAACACAGCCGTCCTTTCAAATTCGCCCTCCTCTGAATTTTGCAACTTGGCTCTCCAGGCAAGTCTAGTGCACATAAATGCAGATACTGGAATGAGGTGTGTCCGTCAGTGTGCGTAGCAGTGAAAGGAGCCTGCCCCAAATCCCTTATTTTGGGGGGATCGCTTTGCAAAGACGCGCCATATTGGCAAACTTGCATGCAACTCTGTATCTCAAGAGTAATTCACAATAAACTGCTAATGCATCCACACAAATGTGTTGTTGTTGTTTGCCTGAGCATACTGGAGAGGTGGGGAGTGCGCCCTTGCCAGCGCCCATTGTGCGCAGTAGGCTTCGGCAAAGGGAGGGGCGGAAAAAGGCTGGGGGTCACACGGCTTTTATGCTGGGGGAGATACAAAGGCCGACCACTCCCAGATTCTGTGTGCTGGTCCCAGTGGCGGGGGTGGTGGTGGTTACCGTGCGGCATTGTCTGAGTCCGGTCCTAGGTCGAGGGTATGGAGGCTGTCTGTCAAGGGCGAAGCTGGGACCAAGGTAAGGAGTCGGGCGTGGTCAGGAACTCCGGAAGAGCAGGATATGGTGCTGGCAGGAACAGGTTACCAACGATGTTGCTCCCACAACCTGGGACTGGGGCTGGCTGGCCTTTATCTCCTCTGAGGCATAGGGCAGCCTTGGTCCACAAGTGACTCGCCTCTCCTGGCCTGGAGGCGAGCCCTCCTCCTGCGGGAACTTAGTTCCCTCTGCCTCTCTGCCCTGAGCCTCTGCAGCTCAGGAGAGGCTGGAGGGTTACCGGACCCAGAGGCAACCTCCTCTTCCCCTGACAGGGCTGAGAGTGGAGCACCTGCAGGCAATGGGTCCTCCATCACCTCCGGAGCCAGAGCGGATTCAGCTGGTGTCTGCTCTTGAGGATCCGGCACAGGTGAGGACCCTTCAGGTTCAAGCCCCTGTCCCGGCTCAGTCAGCCCTGGAGGCGGGGACTCCTGTGCAGGCTGGGATTCCTCAGGCTCAGCCTCTGAATCAGATTCCCAGGCCATCATATTCTGCTAGCGATTGAGCCCGACATGAACTTACGGCGCTCTTCACTGTAAATAGGTTGCACCAAGAATAAAGCCTGGAAAAGACAGGCCAGGCAACCACACCACCTTCTGACATTGGCAGTTGGCCCTGTAGGCGTGTCTTTAATTTAATAGCACTGCGGTCACTGCTCCCAACTGGCCCAACGATACTGACATCTTGCACAGCGTCCAGGGGGCCACTTAAGAGGGAGCCCCGCCTGAGCCCCCCTGAAGAAGAAGAAGAGTTTGGATTTCATATCCCACTTTATCACTACCCGAAGGAGTCTCAAAGCAGCTAACCTTCTCCTTTCCCTTCCTCCCCCACAACAAACACTCTGTGAGGTGAGTGGGGCTGAGAGACTTCAGAGAAGTGTGACTGGCCCAAGGTCACCCAGCAGCTGCAGGTGGAGGAGCGGAGACGCGAACCCAGTTCACCAGATTACGAGACTACTGCTCTTAACCACTACACCACACCTGAGGCCACCAGGTGTTCTAGGACACAGTCCTTTGGGGCAACTAGACATTTTTACCTCTTGGTTATGGCAGGGACACAAGGGCAGCCTGAAGTCACCCACGCCTACGGCATAGACATGGATAGACAAATTGTCCACTTTTATGCCTTCCAGCTTCTTCTTTTTCCCATCATAAGTTCAGTTATCCACATATCTCTATAAGTTTGCATGCTTGTTTTTTTTTTTTAAAGAACGGACGGAAAACTCATGAAAATTCAACAGCATTTTAATGTGAATTTCTTTCGATACACACTTTTGTATGCAATTGTGCCACAAATTCACATATTTTTGCAAAGCAATTTACTGTAAGATAATGCATTTTTGGCATGCTTTTTTTAAACTATTCCTTGCATCAAAGGACACACTTTCCCCCCATTATGTGCGTTCCCATAAACATGACTGGAGACCTAAACTGCAAAATCTGGAGAAATGTGAATTTTAGAGGATGACTGTTTTTGGTGTGAACCTTGTTTCAGAAAGTGTGAACTTTCAATCCAGGCTGAATATTAAATGTCTCCTCCATTCCTACAACACATTGCAACAACCCACCGCTTAGGGGAGTTTATTTTGTGAAAAGGTTATTTGTGAGATGTTGTGGGTGCCCAAGTATTTTGGATCTGCGTCTAGGAATCCTAGAGGTTAGGGTGGTCTTTGGGGGGCTGATGAAATGCACAGAGGAAACCATTTAGAAATGAGATAGACTCCTTCCGTGTTGGCTGAGAGGACAACGTCCCACATCCCTCAATCTCAAGGGGCTTGACCTGACCTTGACCCAAAATGCAGGTTCCAATGGCAGGTCTGTGGGGCTCTGGGAAGAAGAGCCAGAGGAATCATCTAAAGCAGAGGTGGCTGACATATTGGCCATCCAGATGTTGATGGACTTCAACTCCCATCAGCCCTCACATTTGGCTAAACTGGCCAGGACTGATGGGAGTTGGAGTCCAGCAACGTTTAGCGAGTCAGAGGTCCTTCCCTCCTGATCTAAAGGAACATGATGCTATCCATATATTTGGACCATCTTTGGCTCTCCAGATGTTGCTGGTCTCCAGCATCTGGGGGCCACAGGTTCCTCCATCCCTGCACTGGGGAAAGCAAGGGAGAAGGGAGGAGCTGTTTGAGGGAGATGGAGGTCCGTGGAAGGGTTTTCTTCAAGGGGATGGGAGGCAGTGAAGGCACTTGCCCAAACACCATCCTGTAGGAAACATCTGATAGATCTTCCTTTTTCACAGCCATTGAGGGTCTCTCTCTCTCTCTCTCTCTGTGTGTGTGTGTGTGTTTGTGTGTGTGTGTTTTGTTTCAGAATGCAAGCCAAGCAGGTTATTCAGCCAGCAAAAGCATTAGGGGTGGGAAAGAAGGCACAATGTCACCCCGGTTGCTTCTTCTGTTCACAGATTCATGGTTCTCCTGATCCATGGAAGGTAGTGGGAGATGCGGGTGTAAATTCCAGGAAAGCGATACAAGATGATTCCTTCTGCCACGCCATTGCACACCAAGGGGCCACCCGTGATCCCCTGTGGAGAGAAGAGAGAGATAAGACATGGCAGCTGGGGGAAGATTTGGATCCACCTCGTGGCGAAACTCTGGAGCTTGAGCCAGGGCAAACGGCCAGGTTCCTGTTGGGTGGATCCTTCAATTCTGAGTGGAGATCTTGGTGGACATTTCTCCTAACATATTGATTTTGGAGAGCAATGTCTTTCTAATCAAATGCATTTTTGTACATCAGTTTTACCAATATATGCATTTACAGTGGTACCTCGGGTTACATACGCTTCAGGTTACAGACTCTGCTAACCCAGAAATAGTGCTTCAGGTTAAGCACTTTGCGTCAGGATGAGAACAGAAATCGGGCTCCGGCAGCGCAGCAGCAGCAGGAGGCCCCATTAGCTAAAGTGGTGCTTCAGGTTAAGAACAGTTTCAGGTTAAGTACGGACCTCCGGAACGAATTAAGTACTTAACCTGAGGTACCACTGTATAGGTGCTCTTCCTGCTAATGCATTCCCTTATGTAAATATTATTTGAGTGGAGAACTATTCAGCCATTAGGAAAGATAACCCATTTTCAGTTCTGCTATAAGTTCAGAAAGCATAAATCAGCTCTGCTTCTGTTTAAAAGGAGGACCGGACCGAGGGTGGCATCCCATAATACTATGAAACATAATGAGTGTTGATTTCAGTGGGTCTGCTGTCAATAGGACATAGGGCTCGCTTGTCCCATCCTAGCAGTTTCCCCCTCGCCCCACTCCTTTCCCAGGGAAAATCAGCTCTTTAGCTCTAAATCGGAACAAACAGCAATCTGCAGAAAACTCCTTTCTTGTTTGCTCCGATTCAGCTCCAAAGAGTGGTTTTCTCCTGGAAAAGCAATGGGACAAGAGGACTTGTGCAGGAGCCCTGATACGGAAGGGGGGGACATGTCTTCTTCACCTCCTTCTTCGCTACAATATTTCCAATTGTCAATGACAAAATGGACTAAAATCTATAAAATTCATAGAAAATCAACGTGCCAATTTGCTCAATTTCTCTAGGACTCCATGACACCTCCCCTGTCCTCCATAATCCCTCAAGCAAGGTGTCAAGACCCTAATCCTGTCAAATCACTCTGCCTGGCCTTCCCACAGGCAATGCCAGGTGGCAGACTATGCATACATGGACCATTGTCTTCTCGTCACCGGTACTCAGGATGTGCTTATCTGCGCATATCTCCAGCTCTGCATATTCCCCCCTCCCTCCTCCATATGTTAATCCTGTGTAACCCAACCTCTTCTTAATATATTCATGATGTAATCTGTGTAACCCAACCTCTTCTTAATGTATTCATGATGTAACTGGGATGTCTTTTGCACTGTATTCTGGGACATGGAGGGAAGTTTCAAAAGTTCATGTCACCCCTTTCTCGCGGTTCAATCTCGCCTTGAACCTGTTGCGCAATAAACTTGGATCTTCTGCAGTTTGCTCCTCTCCGGCTGAGCTCCTTTTCCTCCGCAGGGACCCGCGGACTTAGTCCGACGAGCTGGGTGGCAGAGCAGCCTCGCACCCAGATTTTGCCGTAACAGCCCTTAGCAGGATACAAGCCTAAATAACTCGAGCTTCACTTTTGGGGACCCTTGGAGCCCCTGTGAAGCACAGAGGTGAAGGGCATCATTTGACATCCGCCCCTGGGGATTGGCAGACATTCTATGAAGCCGCTGGGTTGGTCAGGCCAGGTGTAAGTAGACTGGCATCTGCCCATGTCTATTTTGCTGGAGAGGATAATAATCCCTCAGAAGGGTCCCCAACCTCTGATCCTCCCACTCACTGCTTCCGCTGTCTCTCACCTTGAGAACAGGATTGAACTGTCTCCTGGTACAGACCATCCTGTAGTTATAATAGTAAGAATGCATCATCTTGCACCGATTATGGCCAACGATAGTGACATTTGGTGACCAGCCTTTGTAAACCCGGTCCCATCCTGCCAGGCTGCAGGGCGTCCCTTCGGAGAGGTCACGGCCGAATTGGGGCAAGGGCAGAATCTGGACGTTTTCATTCAGCGTAGCCTTGGAATTCAGCTGCGGAAAGGAGAGATGGGAGAGAGCTCATTGGTTTAGTGTTGCTTGAGGAAGCCCTTGGGGGAGTCTGGTGCCTCTCAAATGGGGCACTTTGGGCAAAAAAAAAACAGCAGACTGTATTGATAATACCAAATGATAATATTATGGCATGGATAATATTAATGGCCCACGTTAAACTACAGTGGTGCCTCGCAAGACGAAATTAATTCGTTCCGCGAGTCTCTTCGTCTAGCGGTTTTTTCGTCTTGCGATGCAACCCTATTAGCGGCTTAGCGGATTAGCACTATTAGCCGTTTAGTGGCTATTAGCGGCTATTAAAGGCTTAAGGGATTAGCGGATTAGCTGCTAAAAGGCTATTAGCGGCTATTAAAGGCTTAAGGGATTAGCGGATTAGCTGCTAAAAGGCTATTAGCGGCTATTAAAGGCTTAAGGGATTAGCGGATTAGCTGCTAAAAGGCTATTAGCGGCTATTAAAGGTTTAAGGGATTAGCGGATTAGCTGCTAAAAGGCTATTAGCGGCTATTAAAGGTTTAAGGGATTAGCGGATTAGCTGCTAAAGGCTATTAGCGGCTTAGAAAAAGGGGGTGGGGAGCGAAAAAAAATCTCAAGACTCGCAAGACATTTTCGTCTTGCGAAGCAAGCCCATAGGGAAATTCGTCCTGCGAAGCGCATCGAAAAACGGAAAACCCTTTCGTCCAGCGGGTTTTCCGTCTTGCGAGGCATTCGTCTTGCGGGGCACCACTGTATATGGTTGCACCAGCAAGAGGCCTGCCAATGCGATGGGGCTTCTCCACTGCATCCCCAAATCTGTGGTCAAAGGTTCTATAGGGTGTTGTTTCTTTAGAAATCATGGGGCTGGGGACTTTTTGAGAAATACAAGTCGTTGCAAAATTCTGAAGAAATAGAGACGGGGTCGAGAGGCTGAAGAATTAAGCACCAGGCATCTCCTTCCTTTGCAAGCATCAAGATGTGGAGATTCTGACAGCCTCTTCTGCTCCTTTAGCAACCGTGGTCTTGATGCCTGCCCAGGTGGGAGATGCCTGGCACTTAATTCTTCAGCCTCTTGACCGACGTGGGTTTTATTACCTCTGGTGGGAGAAGAGGAATCATGCAGGAGCCCTTAGCACAGGGGAGAGCAAACATTTTCAGCAGGGGGCCGGTTCACTGTCCCTCAGACCTTGTGGGGGGCCGGACTATATTTTGAAAAAAGAATGAACGAGTTCCTGTGCCCCACAAATAATCCAGAGATGCCTTTTAAATAACAAATAACCCAGAGATGCATTCTGGCAAACATTTCAAGACTAAAAGAATACAGTGGTGCCCCGCAAGATGAATTCCTCGCAAGACGGAAAACCCGCTAGACGAAAGGGTTTTCCGTTTTTCAATGCCCTTCGCAGGACGAATTTCTCTATGAGCTTGCTTCGCAAGACGAAAATATCTTGCGATTCTTGAGATTTTTTTTCACTCCCCACCCCCTTTTTCTAAGGCACTAAGCTGCTAATAGCCTTTTAGCAGCTAATCCGCTAATCCCTTAAGCCTTTAATAGCCGCTAATAGCCGCTAAACCGCTAATAGCGCTAATCCGCTAAACCGCTAATACGGTTGCTTCGCAAGACGAAAAAACCGCTAGACGAAGAGACTCGCGGAATGGATTCTTTTTGTCTTGCGAGGCACCACTGTACAACTAAAAATGTTTTAAGATAAAAATTCCTACAAGAAGCCACCTACTCCGAATTTAATGATTTCTGGGCTGCCACAGAAGAGACTTTTGGTTATCCAATGCCAGGGTAAACTGCACAATGTCTACTTCATTATGCTGCACACATTGGGACGGTTAGGGGAGCCTTGGCTCCTTCTGCTTTCAGGATCACTGACCTCGGGGGAAAGTTAGAAGGAGAGATTGCTTGGAGCAAGTTACCTTGAGCAGACGGATATCGTTTGAGAACTTGAGTTTCACATATTGAGGGTGTGGGTAGTTAGCCACAACTCTAAACGCTTGCGCAGAGGGTCCTTCAACGGAGGTGTGATGTCCCCCCAAGTAGACATACTGGACGCTGGAAACAGAGCATCAGTTAGTGTCAGAGATGCCAGGACTCAATCCCCTCCTGGCCCCCGTGCAAAAGACCAGGCTCCCTCCATACCACCAGCTGTGCACCTTGATGGTTAGGTGGCCACCTGTCATGGGTGCTTTAGCTGACCAGATGAGCCTTGCAGTCCCTTCCAACTGTAAAGGTAAAGGTACCGCTGCCTGCACGGGCCAGTCGTGTCCGACTCTGGGGTTGCGTGCTCATCTCGCTCTAGAGGCCGTGAGCCGGCGCCGTCCGAAGACACTTCTGGGTCATGTGGCCAGCGTGATGAAGCTGGCGAGCCAGCACCAGCACCGCACACGGAAACGCCGTTTACCTTCCCGCTATGTAAAGGTAAAGTTAAAGGTACCCCTGCCCGTACGGGCCAGTCGTGTCCGACTCTAGGGTTGTGCGCCCATCTCACTCAAGAGGCCAGGGGCCAGTGCTGTCCGGAGACACTTCCAGGTCACGTGGCCAGCGTGACATCGTTGCTCTGGCAAGCCAGAGCCGCACACGGAACGCCGTTTACCTTCCCGCTATAAAGCGGTCCCTATTTATCTACTTGCACTTGGGGGTGCTTTCGAACTGCTAGGTGGGCAGGAGCTGGGACAGAACGACGGGAGCTCACCCCGCCGCGGGGATTCGAACCGCCGACCATACGATCGGCAAGTCCTAGGCGCTGAGGTTTTACCCACAGCGCAACCCGCGTCCCACGTCCCTTCCAACTGTACAATTCTATGATTCTATGACCATCCCTGCTAAGAATCAAAGAGGGATTAGTGAGACTTACCCTTCGCAGTGCGCAGCCGTCATTACCCACTGGGGCGCCACCAGGAATCCGACGCAGTTAGTGCCCCCAGTAATCCCCAAGTGAGCCATGTAGGGTCTGGGGTGGGGCAAGGCTCCATGACCCCCAACAATCTGACTCCGGAAGGGATCTGCAAGAACCGTATGCAGAGATCAACCCCAGCTGTTCCCTCTTGCATGTTCTGGGGTATCTTCCACACATTCAAGGTTATTGGGGGAGCAAAAAGGATGGGTCTCCGTCCCAATGAGCTTACAATTGGTTTTCCTAGCAAGGAAGTTAGCAAAGCGAAAGCAAAGAGGAGCCTAGGAAGACCCCTTTGAGCTTTTGAGTGGGAGGAGGATTTCAGGGAGAATAAACCCCATGGTGCATCATCTGCCATGGTGCTTTTACTCACCTGTAAGGGCTAAGGAGAAGGACAGGAGCAGTAGCGGAAGAGCCTGGCGAAGTCTCCACATCTTGATGCTTGACAAGGAGGGAGATGCCTGGCGCTTAACTCTTCTGCCTCTTGAATCCGTAGCTTTTATAATCCCACTCTCTGGGCCCCACCTTTCCCAGGAAGCCACAATCTATACTGGAGATCTGATCGGCAAATTTCAACACGTTTATCTTTTCTCTTCAGCCATGTGACAGATTGCTGTTTGCTCCGATTCAGAGGTAAAGAATGGGACGCGGGTGGTGCCGTGGGTTAAACCACAGAGCCTAGCACTTGCCGATCAGAAGGTCGGCGGTTCGAATCCCCGCCATGACGGGGTGAGCTCCCTTTGTTCCGTCCCTGCTCCTGCCAACCCAGCAGTTCGAAAGCACGTCAAAGTGCAAGTAGATAAATAGGTGCCGCTCCGGCGGGAAGGTAAACGGCGTTTCCGTGCGCTGCTCTGGTTCGCCAGAAGCGGCTTAGTCCTGCTGGCCACATGACCTGGAAGCTGTACGCCGGCTCCCTCGGCCAGTAAAGCGAGATGAGCGCCACAACCCCAGAGTCGTTTGCGACTGGACCTAACGGTCAAGGGTCCCTTTACCTTTACCTTTAAAGCACCGTCGTATGTATTGCAAGTTGCATTTAATATTAGTCATGTTCAGTGTTGACCCGTTGACACAGGTGGTGCTGTGGTCTAAACCACTGAGCCTCTTGGGCTTGTCGATCAGAAGATCGGCGGTTCGAATCCCTGCAATGACGGGGTGAGCTCCCGTTGCTTTGTCCCTGCTCCTGCCAACCTAGCAGTTCGAAAGCACGTCAAAGTGCAAGTAGATAAATAGGTACCGCTCTGGTGGGAAGGTAAACGGCGTTTCCGTGCGCTGCTCTGGTTCGCCAGAAGTGGCTTAGTCCTACTGGCCACTTGACCCGGAAGCTGTATGCCGGCTCCCTCGGCCAATAAAGCGATATGAGCGCCGCAACCCCAGAGTCGGTCATGACTAGACCTAATGGTCAGGGGTCCCTTTACCTTTACCTAGATGTAAAGAGCTAGTTTTCCCTGGGAAATGAGTGTGGCAAGGGGGAAACTGTTCAGACAGGACAAGCAAGCCCTAAGTCATACTGAGAGCAGACCCACTGAAATCAACACTCATTGTGTCTCATAATATTATGGGATGCCGGCCTAGGTCTGGTTCACATTTTGAACACAAGCAGAGCTAATTTGTGCTTTCTGAACTAATAATGGAACTGAAATTCCATTTCACATAGTTATCGTTGGCCACTCAGTTAATATATACATAGTGGAGTACGTTAGCAGAAAGAGCACCTATAAATGCATATACAGTGGTACCTCAGGTTACATACGCTTCAGGTTACACACTCCGCTAACCCAGAAATAGTGCTTCAGGTTAAGAACTTTGCTTCAGGATGAAAACAGAAATCGGGCTCCGGCGGCGCATCAGCAGCAGGAGGCCCCATTAGCTAAAGTGGTGCTTCAGGTTAAGAACAGTTTCAGGTTAAGAACGGACCTCCGGAACGAATTAAGTACTTAACCTGAGGTACCACTCTATTGGTAAAACTGATGTACAAAAATGCATTTAATTAGGAAGACATGGGCTACCAAAATGTGTATTATGAGAAATGTATATGTTGTCTTTATAGTTTGCTCCTGCAAAAGAGGACATTTTTTTGATTAATCATAAAAATAATAAGGCTATAAGAAAAATTGCAGCTGGGGTGTCTAAGGCTATAGGAATATTGCAGCCAGGGTGTGGGTGGCTGTTTTTAGCATATTTCAAACTAGCTGGGGTCAAACTTTCTATAGGGTGTTGTTTCTTTAGAAATCATGAGGCTGGGGACTTTTTGAGAAATACAAATCGTTGCAAAATTCTGAAGAAATAGAGACGGGGTCAAGAGGCTGAAGAGTTAAGCACCAGGCATCTCCTTCCTTTGCAAGCATCAAGATGTGGAGATTCTGACAGCCTCTTCTGCTCCTTCTCTTTGACCCAAACTGGTGAACAAAAGCAACAAGGCACCTGTTATGTCCTGAGTTGAATAGGATCCAAAAGGGAGCAGTCTGGTTGGTCCTAGAACAAAAGGGTGCAGAATGCAGCAGTCTGATTGGTCCTAGAACAATAGGATTCAGAATGCAACAGTCTGATTGGTCCTAGAACAATAGGATTCAGAATGTAGCAGTCTGATTGGTCTTAGAACAATAGGGTCCAGAATGCAGCAGTCTGATTGGTCCACAGGAGCCACCCAATCCTGCTCCAGGTGGAAGTGAATCCACAACCTGATTGGCCTACAGGTGAATCCCGGAATTAGCCAATCACATGGGGCCCATTGTGTAAATAATGTACAGCGGTGCCCCGCAAGACGAATGCCTCGCAAGACTGAAAACCCGCTAGACGAAAGGGTTTTCCATTTTGGAGGTGCTTCGCAAAACGAATTTGCTATGGGCTTGCTTCGCAAGACGAAAATGTCTTGCGATTCCTGGGGGTTTTTTTCCCTCCCAACCCTTTTTCCCAAGCCCCTAAGCCACTTAACAGCTGTTCGCTAAGCCGCTTAACAGCTGATCTAAGCCACTAATAGCCTTTTAGCAGCTAATCCGCTAATCCCTTAAGCCTTTAATAGCCTTTAATAGCCGCTAATAGCCGCTAATAGCCGCTAATAGTTGCTAATCCGCTAATGGGCTTGCTTCGCAAGACGAAAAAAACCGCAAGACGAAGAGACTCGCGGAATGGATTCTTTTCGTCTTGCGAGGCACCACTGTATATAAAGCAGACATTCTGGGGGAACTTCCATTCCTCCTCACCACTATGAGCTGAAGAAAGAGCATGAAACCCACTCTCGACTCTCAGTATATTTCACCACCCATTGGCCATGTTCGCTGCAGCTGACGGGAGCTAGAGTCCAGCAAGCTTTGGAGGACCAAATTTGGCAGCATGAGGAGCTGTCGTGGCCAAAGGGTTTTCGGGATGGTCAGGGCCTTTTCAGGGCGGTTGGTGTACATGCAAGAGTCAGGCAAGCTGCAGGGTTAGAGCAGGCTTGGCAGAGATGGGTGCTGCTTTGCCTGGCAGGACACTGACCGAGTGCATGGACATTGTCCCAGCAGCTCTTCCCATCCTCAACGTTTTTTATTTGCTCATCTGGAGCTAATGGGGACACACCCTCACCACAGGTGATGCCTATGAACCCCTTCAGAGGTCTCCTTGAGCAGGGGGTGCCCAGAACTGGACACAGTATTCCAGGTCAGCCCTGCTCTGGTCAGACCTCACCTGGAGTACTGTGTCCAGTTCTGGGCACCACAGTTCAAGAAGGACACTGACAAACTGGAACGTGTCCAGAGGAGGGCAGCCAAAATGGTCAAAGGCCTGGAAACGATGCCTTATGAGGAACGGCTAAGGGAGCTGGGCATGTTTAGCCTGGAGAAGAGGAGGTTAAGGGGTGATATATATGATAGCCATGTTCAAATATATAAAAGGATGTCACATAGAGGAGGGAGAAAGGTTGTTTTCTGCTGCTCCAGAGAAGCGGACACGGAGCAATGGATCCAAACGACAAGAAAGAAGATTCCACCTAAACATTAGGAAGAACTTCCTGACAGTAAGAGCTGTTCGACAGTGGAATTTGCTGCCAAGGACTGTGGTGGAGTCTCCTTCTTTGGAGGTCTTTAAGCAGAGGCTTGACAACCATATGTCAGGAGTGCTCTGATGGTGTTTCCTGCTTGGCAGGGGGTTGGACTCGATGGCCCTTGGGGTCTCTTCCAACTCTATGATTCTATGATTCTAGGTGTGCTTTGACCAAGGCAGAATAGTTCGGAATAGTTTACCCCGCCATTGGGTGACCAAAATCTTGTCCGGGGCAACCCAGAAATCATTAGGCAGTTGCTTGTAGGAGTTTTTATCTGATTTTCAGAATGTTGTTCTTAAAGCGGTTTCGTTTGTATCCTTTTAGTATTGAAATGTTTGCCAGAAAGCAGATTTGGGGATGCAGCGGAGAAACCCCATGGCATTGGCAGGCCTCTTGCTGGTGCAACCATATAGTTGAACGTGGACCATTAATATTGTTGTTGTTGTTTAGTCGTTCAGTCGTGTCCGCCTCTTCGTGACCCCCTGGACCAGAGCACGCCAGGCCCTCCTGTCTTCCACTGCCTCCTGCAGTTTGGTCAAACTCATGTTGGTAGCTTCAAGAACACTGTCCCACCATCTCGTCCTCTGCCGTCCCCTTCTCCTTGTGCCCTCCATCTTTCCCAACATCAGGGTCTTTTCCAGTGAGTCTTCTCTTCTCATGAGGTGGCCAAAGTCTTGGAGCCTCAGCTTCAGGATCTGTCCTTCCAGTGAGCACTCAGGGCTGATTTCCTTCAGAATGGAGAGGTTCGATCTTCTTGCAGTCCATGGGACTCTCAAGAGTCTCCTCCAGCACCATAATTCAAAAGCGTCAATTCTTCGGCGATCAGCCTTCTTTATGGTCCAGCTCTCACTTCCATACATCACTACTGGGAAAACCATAGCTTTTACTATACGGACCTTTGTTGGCATTAATATTATCCATACCATAATATTATCATTCAGTATTATGAATACATTCTGCTCCTTTTTTTGCCCAAAGTGCCCCATTTTAGAGGCACCAGACTCCCCCAAGGGCTTCCTCGAGCAACACTAAATCAATGAGCTCTCTCCCATCTCTCCTTTCCGCAGCTGAATTCCAAGGCTACTCTGAATGAAAACGTCCAGATCCTGCGCTTGCCCAAATTCGACCGTGACCTCTCCCATGGGACTCCCTGCAGCATGGCAGGATGGGGCCGGGTTTACAAAGACTGGTTACCAGACACACTCTATGAGACCAATATCGCCATCTCTGGCTGTAGGTTCTCCTCAGATTTCAATGATGGGAAGGTCTGCGCTGGGAGATCCAACAAGCCTGAGCATCCTGCTAAGGTATGGGGAGACAACCTAAGGCCCGGGGGCCGAATCCGGCCCAATCGCCTTCTCAATCCGGCCTGCAGACGGTCCAGGTGTGTTTTTACATGAGTAGAATGTGTCCTTTGATTTAAAATGCATCTCTGGGTTCTTTGTGGGGCCTGCCTGGCGTTTTTACATGAGTAGAATGTATGCTTTTATTTAAAATGCATCTCTGAGTTATTTGTGGGGCATAGGAATCCGTTCATTCTTTTTTCAAAATATAGTCCGGCCCCCCACAAGGTCTGAGGTACAGTGGACCGGCCCACAGCTGAAAAAGGCCACTGACCCCTGAGTAGCCCATGGGTAGGCAAACTAATGGCCGGGGGCCGGATCCACCCCAATCACCTTCTAAATCCAGCCTGCAGACGGTCAGCATGTTTTTACATGAGTAGAATGTGTGCTTTTATTTAAAATGCATCTCTGGGTTATTTGTTTGGCATAGGAATTCGTTCATTTTTTTTCATCTCCAAAATATACTCTGGTCCCCCACAAGGTCTGAGGGACGGTGGACCGGCCCCTCGCTGAAAAAGTTTGCTCTCCCCTGTGCTAAGGGCTCCGGCAAGATTCCTCTTGTCCCACTAGAGGTAAAAAACCCACGTCGGTCAAGAGGCTGAAGAGTTAAGTGCCAGGCATCTCCCACCTGGGCAAGCATCAAGACCACGGTTGCTAAAAATACTCTATTTCTTCAGAATATTGCAACGACTTGTATTTCTCAAAAAGTCCCCAGCCCCGTGAATTCTAAAGAAACAACACCCTATAGAACGTTTGGCCACAGCTAGTTTGAAATATGCTAAAAAAAGCCACCCACACCTGGCTGCAATATTCCTATAGCCTTAGACACCCCAGCTGCAATTTTTCTTATAGCCTTATTATTTTTATGATTAATCCAAAAAAAATGTCCTCTTTTGCAAGAGCAAACTGAAAAGACAACATATACATTTCTCACAATACACATTTTGGTAGTCCATGTCTTCCTAATTAAATGCATTTTTGTACATCAGTTTTACCAATAGAGTGGTACCTCGGGTTAAGTACTGAGTTCGTTCCAGAGGTCCGTTCTTAACCTGAAACTGTTCTTAACCTGAAGCACCACTTTAGCTAATGGGGCCTCCTGCTGCTGATGTGCCGCTGGAGCCCGATTTCTGTTCTCATCCTGAAGCAAAGTTCTTAACCTGAAGCACTATTTCTCGGTTAGCAGAGTGTGTAACCTGAAGCGTATGTAACCTGAGGTACCACTGTATATGCATTTATAGGTGCTCTTTCTGCTAACGTACTCCACTATGTATATATTAACTGAGTGGCCAATGATAGCTATTTGAAATGGAATTTCAGTTCCATTATTAGTTCAGAAAGCACAAATTAGCTCTGCTTGTGTTCAAAATGTGAACCAGACCTAGGGCGGCATCCCATAATATTATGAGACACAATGAGTGTTGATTTCAGTGGGTCTGCTCTCAGTATGACTTAGGGCTTGCTTGTCCTGTTTGAGCAGTTTCCCCCTTGCCACACTCCTTTCCCGGGGAAAACTAGCTATTTACCTCTAGGTAAAGGGACCCCTGACCATTAGGTCCAGTCGTGGCCGACTCTGGGGTTGCGGCGCTCATCTCGCTTTATTGGCCGAGGGAGCCGGCATACAGCTTCCGGGTCAAGTGGCCAGAATGACTAAGCCGCATCTGACGAACCAGAACAGTGCACGGCAACGCCGTTTACCTTCCCGCCAGAGCGGTACCTATTTATCCACTTGCACTCTGACGTGCTTTTGAACTGCTAGATTGGCAGGAGCAGAGACCGAGCAACGGGAGCTCACCCTGTCATTGCGGGTATTCGAACCGCCGACATGATTGGCAAGTCCTAGGCTCTGTGGTTTAACCCACAGCGGCACCCGCATCCCATTCTTTACCTCTGAATCAGAACAAACAGCAATCGGTCGAAATGGCTGGAGAGAAAAGATAAACGTGTTGAAATTCGCCTATCAGATCTCCAGTCTAGATTGTGGCTTCCTGGGGAAGGTGGGGTCCAGAGGGTGGACATAATAAAAGCTACGGATTCAAGAGGCTGAAGAGTTAAGCGCCAGGCATCTCCCTCCTTGTCAAGCATCAAGATGTGGAGACTCCGCCAGGTTCTTCCGCTGCTGCTCGTGTCCTTCTCAGCCCTTACAGGTGAGTAAAAGCACCATGGCAGATGACGCACCATGGCGTTTCTTCTCCCTGAAATCCTCCTCCCACTCAAAAGCTCAAAGGGGTCTTCCTAGGCTCCCCTTTGCTTTCGCTTTGCAAACTTCCTGGCGAGGAAAACCAATTGTAAGCTCATCGGGACGGAGACCCATCCTTTTTGCTCCCCCAATAACTTTGAATGTGTGGAGGATACCCCAGAACATGCAAGAGGGAACAGGTGGAGTTGATCTCTGCAAACGGTTCTTGCAGATCCATTGCAGAGTGAGATTGTTGAGGAGCACGAAGCCAGGCCCGACCTCAGATCCTACATGGCTTACTTGATAGGTGTCTCTAACTGTGTCGGATTCCTGGTGGCGCCCCAGTGGATAATGACGTCTGCGTACTGCCATGAGTAAGTCTCACTAATCCCTCCTTGTTTCTTAGCAGGGATGGTCATAGAATCAGAGAACTGTACAGTTCTGCAAGGTTCATCTGGTCAGCTAAAGCACCCATGACAGATGGCCACCTAACCATCAAGGTGCACAGCTGGTGGTATGGAGGGAGCCTGGTCTTCTGCACGGGGGTCAGGAGGGGGTTGAGTCCTGGCATCTCTGACACTAACTGATGCTCTGTTTCCAGCACCTATGATGTCTACTTGGGGTTCCATAACAAACACCTTAATGAAAACTCTGAGCAAGTCTTCACCGTTATGGAGTCCCACAAACACCCTTCTTATAACAGGAGGACTGCCTCAAATGATATCTCTCTGCTCAAGGTAGCTTGCTCCAAGCAATCTCTCCTTCTAACTTTCCCCCGAGGTCAGTGATCCTGAAGGCAGAAGGGGTCAAGGCTCCCCTAACCGTCCCAATGTGTGCAGCATAATGAAGTAGACATTGTGCAGTTTACCCTGGCATTGGATAACCAAAAGTCTCTTCCGTGGCAGCCCAGAAATCATTAAATCCGGAGTAGGTGGCTGCTTGTAGGAGTTTTTATCTTAAAACATTTTTGGTTGTATTCTTTTAGTCTTGAAATGTTTGCCAGAATGCATCTCTGGGTTATTTGTTATTTAAAATGCATCTCTGGGTTATTTGTGGGGCACAGGAACTCGTTCATTCTTTTTTCAAAATATACTCTGGTCCCCCACAAGGTCTGAGGGACAGTGGACCGGCCCCCTGCTGCAAATGTTTGCTCTCCCCTGTGCTAAGGGCTCCAGCATGATTCCTCTTGTCCCACCGGAGGTAATAAAACCCACGTCGGTCAAGAGGCTGAAGAGTTAAGTGCCAGGCATCTCCCACCTGGGCAGGCATCAAGACCACGGTTGCTAAAGGAGCAGAAGAGGCTGTCAGAATCTCCACATCTTGATGCTTGCAAAGGAAGGAGATGCCTGGTGCTTAATTCTTCAGCCCTTCGACCCCGTCTCTATTTCTTCAGAATTTTGCAACGACTTGTATTTCTCAAAAAGTCCCCAGCCCTGTGATTTCTAAAGAAACAACACCCTATAGAACCTTTGACCACAGATTTGGGGGTGCAGTGGAGAAGTCCCATCGCATTGGCAGGCCTCTTGCTGGTACAACCATATACAGTGGTGCCCCGCAAGACGAATGCCTCGCAAGACGGAAAACCCGCTGGACGAAAGGGTTTTCCGTTTTTCAATGCGCTTCACAGGACGAATTTCCTTATGGGCTTGCTTCGCAAGACGAAAATGTCTTGCGATTCTTGAGATTTTTTTCCGCTCCCCACCCTCTTTTTCTAAGCCGGTAATAGCCTTTTAGGAGCCAATCCGCTAATCCCTTAAGCCTTTAATAGCCGCTAATAGCCTTTTAGCAGCTAATCCACTAATCCCTTAAGCCTTTAATAGCCGCTAATAGCCGCTAAACCGCTAATAGCGCTAATCCGCTAAGCTGCTAATAGGTTTGCTTCGAAATACGAAAAAAAACACTAGACGAAGAGACTCGCGGAACGGATTAATTTCGTCTTGCGAGGCACCATTGTAGTTGAACGTTGGCCATTAATATTATCCATGCCATAATATTATCATTCTGTATTATGAATACATTCTGCTCCTTTTTTTGCCCAAAGTGCCCCATTTTAGAGGCACCAGACTCCCCCAAGGGCTTCCTCAAGCAACACTAAATCAATGAGCTCTCTCCCATCTCTCCTTTCCGCAGCTGAATTCCAAGGCTACTTTGAATGAAAACGTCCAGATTCTGCCCTTGCCCCAATTCGACCGAGACCTCTCCGAAGGGACTCACTGCAACGTGGCAGGATGGGACCACGTTTACAAAGGCTGGTCACCAGTTGTCACTATCTATGGCCGTAGTCGGTGCAGGAAGTTGTATCCTTATATCGATTACGGGAAGGTCTGTGCCGGGAGACGGGACAATGGTTTCAAGGTGAGAGCCAGAAGAAGCAGTGAGTGGGAGGATCAGAGGTTGGGGACCCTTCTGAGGGATTATTATCTCCAGCAAAATAGACATGGGCAGATGCCAGTCTACTTACACCTGGCCTGACCAACCCAGCGGCTTCATAGAATGTCTGCCAATCCCCAGGGGTGGCTGTCGAACGATTCCCTTCACCTCTGTTCTTCATAGGGGCTCCAAGGGTCCCCAAAAGCGAAGCTGGAGTTATTTAGGCTTGCATCCTGCTAAGGGCTCCTGCACAAGTCCTCTTGTCCCATTGCTTTTCCAGGAGAAAACCGCTCTTTGGAGCTGAATCGGAGCAAACAACAAAGGAGTTTTCTGCAGATTGCTGTTTGTTCCGATTTAGAGCTAAAGAGCTGATTTTCCCTGGGAAACGAGTGGGGCGAGGGGGAAACTGCTCGGACGGGACAAGCGAGCCCTATGTCTTATTGAGAGCAGACCCACTGAAATCAACACTCATTGTGTATCATAGAATTATGGGATGCCACCCTCGGTCCGGTCCTCCTTTTAAACAGAAGCAGAGCTGATTTCTGCTTTCTGAACTTATAGCGGAACTGAAGATTGGTTATCTTTTATAATGGCTGAATAGTTCTCCACTCAAATAATATTTACATAAAGGAATGCATTAGCAGGAAGAGCACCTATACAGTGGTACCTCAGGTTAAGTACTTAATTCATTCCGGAGGTCCGTACTTAACCTGAAACTGTTCTTAACCTGAAGCACGAATTTAGCTTATGGGGCCTCCTGCTGCTGCTGCGCCGCCGGAGCATGATATCTGTTCTCATCCTGAAGCAAAGTGCTTAACCTGAAGCACTATTTCTGGGTTAGCAGAGACTGTAACCTGAAGCGTATGTAACCCGAGGTACCACTGTAAATGCATATATTGGTAAAACTGGTGTACAAAAATGCATTTTGATTAGAAAGACATTGCTCTCCAAAATCAATATATTAGGAGAAATGTCCACCAAGATCTCCACTCAGAATTGAAGGATCCACCCAACAGGAACCTGAGCTCCAGAGTTTCGCCACGAGGTGGATCCAAATCTTCCCCCAGCTGCCATGTCTTATCTCTCTCTTCTCTCCACAGGCGTTCTCGGGTTGCCCCTTGGTGTGCAATGGTGTGGCAGAAGGAATCAACTTGTATCCCTATCCCGGCCGTCCTGGAGTTTACACCCGCATCTCCCACTACCTTCCATGGATCAAGAAAACCATGAAACTGTGAACAGAGGAAGCAACCGCGGTGACATTGTGCCTTCTTTCCCACCCCTAATGCTTTTGCTGGCTGAATAACCTGCTTGGCTTGCATTCTGAAACAAAACACACAAACACACACACACACAGAGAGAGAGAGAGAGAGAGAGAGAGAGAGAGAGAGAGAGAGAGAGAGACCCTCAATGGCTGTGAAAAAGGAAGATCTATCAGATGTTTCATACAGGATGGTGTTTGGGCAAGTGCCTTCACTGCCTCCCCTTGAAGAAAACCCTTCCACAGACCTCCATCTTCCTCAAACAGCTCCTCCCTTCTCCCTTGCTTCCCCCAATGCAGGGATGGAGGACCTGTGGTCCCCAGATGCTGGAGTCCAGAAACATCTGGAGAGCCAAAGATGGTCCAAATGTCTGGATAGCGTCATGTTCCTTTTGATCAGGAGGGAAGGACCTCTGACTCGCTAAATGTGGCTGGACTCCAACTCCCATCAGTCCTGACCAGTTTAGCCAAATGTGAGGGCTGATGGGAGTTGAAGTTCATCAACATCTGGATGGCCAATATGTCAGCCACCTCTGCTTTAGCTGATTCCTCTGGCTCTTCTTCCCAGAGCCCCACGGACCTGCCATAGGAACCTGCATTCTGGGTCAAGGTCAGGTCAAGCCTCTTGAGGTTGAGGGATGTGGGACGTGGTCCTCTCAGCCAACACGGAAGGACTCTATCTCATTTCTAAAGGGTTTCCTCTGTGCATTTCATCAGCCCCCCAAGACCACCCTAACCTCTAGGATTCCTAGATGAACATCCAAAACACTTTGGCACCCACAACATCTCACAAATAACCTTTTCACAAAATAAACTCCCCAAAGTGGTGGGTTGTCACAATGTGTTGTAGGGATGGAGGAGACATTTAATATTCAGCCTGGATTGAAAGTTGAACCTCCCTCCTTCACAATTTCCAAAACAAGGTTCACACCAAAAACAGTCATCCTCCAAGATTAACATTTCTCCAGATTTTGCTGTTTAGTTCTCCAGCCCAAACATGTGTATGGGAGTGCACATAATGGGGGTAACGTGTGTCTTTTGATGCATGGAATAGTTTTTTAAAAGCATGCCAAAAATGCATTATCTTACGGCAAACTGCTTTGCAAAAAAATGTGAATTTGTGGCACAA
Source organism: Podarcis tiliguerta (assembly GCF_965153285.1). NCBI lineage: Eukaryota > Metazoa > Chordata > Lepidosauria > Squamata > Lacertidae > Podarcis > Podarcis tiliguerta. The sequence continues at coordinate 4,751,602 of NC_139551.1, read as the reverse complement.
TTGCATACAAAAGTGTGTATCGAAAGAAATTCACATTAAAATGCTGTTGAATCTTCATGAGTTTTCCGTCCGTTCTTAAAAAAAAAAAACACAAGCATGCAAACTTATAGAGATATGTGGATAACTGAACTTATGATGGGAAAAAGAAGAAGCTGGAAGGCATAAAAGTGGACAATTTGTCTATCCATGTCTATGCCGTAGGCGTGGGTGACTTCAGGCTGCCCTTGTGTCCCTGCCATAACCAAGAGGTAAAAATGTCTAGTTGCCCCAAAGAACTGTGTCCTAGAACACCTGGTGGCCTCAGGGGGGCTCAGGCGGGGCTTCCTCTTAAGTGGCCCCCTTGACGCTGTGCAAGACATCAGTATCGTTGGACCAGTTGGGAGCAGGGACCGTAGTGCTATTAAATTAAAGACATGCCTACAGGGCCAATTGGGACGCAGGTGGCACTGTGGGTTAAACAGCCTAGAACTTGCCGATCAGAAGGTCGGCGGTTCGAATCCCCATGACGGGGTGAGTTCCCATTGCTTGCTCCCTGCTCCTGCCAACCTAGCAGTTCGAAAGCACGTCAAAGTGCAAGTAGATAAATAGGTACCACTCCAGGGGGAAGGTAAACGGCGTTCCCGTGCGCTGCTCTGGTTTCACCAGCAGCGGCTTAGTCCTGCTGTCCACATGACCCGGAAGCTGTACGCCGGCTCCCTCGGCCAGTAAAGCGAGATGAGCACCGCAACTCCAGAGTCGGTCACGACTGGACCTAATGGTCAGGGATCCCTTTACCTTTACTACAGGGCCAATTGCTAATGTCAGAAGGTAGTGTGGTTGCTCAAGAGTAAACAGGCAAGACTCCGGCCTGTCTTTTCCAGGCTTTATTCTTGGTGCAACAGTGAAGAGCATCCTAAGTTCATGTCTGGCTCAATCGCTAGCAGAATCTGGGAGTGCTCGGCCTTTGTACCTCCCCCAGCATAAAAGTCGCGTGACCCCCAGCCTTTTCCGCCCTTCCTGCGCCGAAGAATACTGCGCAGAATGGGTGCTGGCAAGAGCGCACTCCCCGCCTCTCCAGTTTGCTCAGGCAAACAACAACAACACATTTGTGTGGATGCATTAGCGGTTTATTGTGAATTACTCTTGAGATACAGAGTTGCATGCAAGTTTGCCAAACTGACGCCTCTTTGCAAAGCAATCCCCCCAAAATAAGGCATTTGGGGCAGGCTCCTTTCACTGCTACGCACACTGACGGACACACCTCATTCCAGTATCTGCATTTATGTGCCCTAGACTTGCCTGGAGAAGAGGGAGGATGGAGGAAGGTGGAATCATCTAAAGAGAGGTGTGGTTAATCTTTCGGCCATCCAGATGTTGATGGATGTCAACTCCATTCGCCCCCGAATTGGCCATGTTGTCTGGGGCTGATGGGAGTTGGAGTCCAACAACATCTGCAAGGTGACAAGGTTCACCTCTCCTAACCCAAAGGACGAGGAGGAGATCTGTGGAACTTTGGTCAGTACAGACATTTGGACAACGGTGGGGATAACGGGAGTTGCATCTCAGCAGCATCGAGAAGGCCAGAGGTCCCTTTTCCCTGCATTAGGAGAAACCAGGTAGGGTAGGAGGAGTCGCTTCAGGGATTCAGGGTCATATGGCGCTCTGAGAGATTGTTCCGGCCGTATGGGGACAGGGAGAGAGAAGGGACAGAATAGTTCAAAAGGAGAAGAAGGGCACCTTTTTCAGATGAGAGAGATGGATCAGTGAAGGTCGGGGGAAGAGGTATGATGGGGAACACGGTCGGGGAAAGGAGGCGAGCGGTTTTCTTGAAGGGGATGGAGAGGGACTGAAGGAACTTGTGGAAACCGAATCTTGTACGAAACACCTGATACGTTTTGCAGCTGTTGAGGGGGGTCAGTGTGTGCGTGTGTGTGGTTGCAGGATTCAAGCCAAACGGCTTACGTAGCAAGCAGAAGCATTAAAGGCAAGAAGAAGAAGGAGGTCTGCCTTCTCCTCTTTACATGGCCATGGTTTCCTTGATCCAAGGAAGGTACCGGGCGATGCGAGTGTAAACGGCAGGAGGGCAGGGGTTGCTGTAGGAGAGGATTCCATGCGCTACGCCTTTGCACACCAAAGGATCGCCCATCTCCCCCTGTGGAAGGAAGGAAACAAAGATGGCAGGTGGGGGAAGATTTGGATCTACCTCAAGGAGGACTTGGGAGCTAATGTAGGTCTTTCAGGACGGGTGTTATATAACGTATTGGTTTCGGAAGCACAAGTCAGCTGAGATGGCATACCAAGTGCAAACCAGCCCCAGGATTGCATTCCATGCCACTCCTGCTCAGAGTAGACACATTGACCTTATTAGCTATGGTGCTGTTCCTTTCCCAAGGTCTGCCTAAACCCCCAATAAACCTCGGGATAGCTCAGTCAGTAGAGCAGGAGACCCTTAACCTCAGGGTTTGGGGTTCCATCCCCACGTTGGGTGAAAGATTCCTTCATGGCAGGGGAGCGGACCTCCCCCACCCTCAGGGGTCCCCTTTTCACGATGCACATCCTGTCCAATAACGGGGGAAGGTGCTTCCGCCCCCTTCCTCTGGTTCTATCACCTGCTGTTTCTGCTGCCCCTTACCTGGTCGAAAGCCTGAGAGTCGTCACGTTTGCCTGCACAGATCTTTCCTTCATCGATCTTGGGATAGAACTTCTGGCAGTTGCTTCGGTCGTAGATGTTGACTATCATCTCATAGAGCTTTTTGTCGCAATCGTTCTGGTTCAGGCCCCAGCCGGCCACACTGCAGGGTTTCCCGTCAGAGAGGTCACTGCTAGATGTTGGCAATGGCAGAATGCGAATGTTTTTATTCAGACGAACCTTTGAACGCAGCTGGGGAAAGGAGAGGGAGATGAGGCTGAAATGAGCGCCTTAGCGTTGCAATAGGAAGCCCTTGAAACCTGTTCCTTTATGAATGTAGAACTGCATTCATAATAATGAACTCTAATAAATAGTGAGAGTCCCGTGGACTGCAAGAAGATCAAACCTCTCCATTCTGAAGGAAATCAGCCCTGAGTGCTAATTGGAAGGACAGATCCTGAAGCTGAGGCTCCAAGACTTTGGCCACCTCATGAGAAGAGAAGACTCCCTGGAAAAGACCCTGATGTTGGGAAAGATGGAGGGCACAAGGAGAAGGGGATGACAGAGGACGAGATGGTGGGACAGTGTTCTCGAAGCTACCAGCATGAGTTTGACTAAACTGCGGGAGGCAGTGGAAGACAGGAGTGCCTGGCGTGCTCTGGTCCAGGGGGTCACAAAGAGGCGGACACAACTAAATGACTAAACAACAACAACCATAAATAGTGATAATAATCCGATCATACTAATGACCAAAGAGCTGGATTCAGCTGAACGAGTCCATTATATTTCACAGATGGGGATGGAAGGAGACTTTTAGCTCCTTCTGCCTTCAGGATCGGGGCCCTCGGGGGTGCTTGCAGAGTGAGAAAAAGGCTTGGGGTGAGATACCTTGAGCAGAAGAATATCATTTGAAAAGGTGTTGTTCTCAAACGTATAATTTTTGTGCGGGTAGGGTTGGTCCACTCTGTAAACTCTGTAACTTTCTCCGCCATGTTTGAGGTCATGTGCTCCCAGGACAACCTTATCAACACTGGAAAGGAAGCAACAGTCAGGGTCAGAGATCCCAAGAATCAGTGCTCTCTCAGTCCCTGTGCAAAAGACCAGCCTCAACCCCACGGCCCTTAATAACAAATTATTATTATTATTAGCAATAGTACACCGCCCATCAGACTTGGTTGCCCCAGGCACTCTGGGAGACTTCCAACAGAATATATGAGAACATCAAACATTCAAAACTGTCCTACAAAGGGCTGCCTTCAGATGTTTACAGAAGGTCATAATATTCTTGGTTTCTTTGACATCTTAGGGGAGGGCGTCCCACAGGGAGGGCCCCCTCCCGAGAAGACCCTCTGCCTGGTTCCCTGTAACTCTACTTCTCTCGGTGAAGAAACCTCCAGTAGACCCTCAGAGTTGTATCTCAGTGTCTGGGCTGAATGATGGAGATGAAGAAGAAGCAGAAGCCTGGGAGACAGGGCAGAGCCCTGTGGTACCCCACAAGTGAGGGCCCAGGGATCCAAAGACTCATCTCTGAACACCACTTTCTGGGACTCGGCCCAGGAAGAAGGAGAGGAACCACTGTATAACTGCCCACAACTCCCAGCCCTCCTAGATGGTCCAGGAGGATGTCATGGTTGATAGCATCAAAAGATACATTCAGCAGAACCAGGAAGCAGGTTTCCCCCATGTCCCTAGAGATCATGGACCAGCATGACCAAGGCAGTTTCAGTCCCTCGATGGGGCCAGAAGCCCAGCTGGGAGGGGTCCAAATGGTCCGCATCCTCCAGGTGTGCCTGGAGTTGTTCATCGAATACCCACTCCCCCAGAATGGAAGAGTTGAGATGGGGCGGGAGATGGCCATAGCGACCAGGTCCAAAGATGGTTTTTTAAGGAAGCAGTTTCCTTCAGCGGGTCTGGGGAGACTCCTTCACAAAGGGAGGCATTCACCACCCCGTGGAGCCCATTGCCCAGCCCTGTCTGGCTCGCTTTTATGAGCCAGGATGGGCAAGGATCAAGGAGATAGGGGGTTGATTTCACTCCAGGCAGCCTGTCCACATCCTCAGAGGTAACAGGTTGAAGTGGATCCCATGCAACTTGACTAGACGGAGCAATGGCACGTTCCTCTCCCTGACCTGATCCCTTCCAGCAATTAGCTTTACCCTGGATGATCACCACTCCTAAAAAAAGAGGAAGGCCTTTGGGATACTTACTTTCCGCAGCGTGCAGAAGTCATGACCCACTGTTGTCCCACGAGGAATCCACCACACATGCGATAGTTCTGGAAATTCAGCAAGGCAGCCATGTAGGGTCTGGAGTGAGGAATGGCTTCATGCTGCCAACAAATCTGCCTCTGCAGTGGATCTGCAAGAAGGAAACGCAGAGATAAACTCCTGCTGCTTACAAATTCTAGAGCGTTGTTGTTTCTGAGCCCAGTTCAAAATGCTGGAGCTGCCTTGGCCCTCTATATCTGAAGGAGCGTCACCTGAGGTCCAGCTCTGAGGGTCTTCTGGCAGTTTCCCTCGTTGCGAGAAGCAAAGTTACAGGGAACCAGGCAGAGGGCCTTCTCGGTGGTGGCGCCCGCCCTGTGGAACGCCCTCCCATCAGATATCAAGGAGATAAAGAACTACAGTGGTACCTCGGGTTAATCCTACAATTTGGCTTATTCCTACAATATGAATGATATCATTATTCTATTATATATTCTCTACTATTAGCCTACATGTTGTGTATGTATTGATGTAAGAGGGGAGATAGGGGCTACAGTGGTACCTCGGATTAAGTACTTAATTCGTTCCGGAGGTCCGTTCTTAAGCTGAAACTGTTCTTAACCTGAAGCACCGCTTTAGCTAATGGGGCCTCCTGCTGCCGCTGTGTGATTTCTGTTCTCATCCTGAAGCAAAGTTCTTAACCTGAAGCACTATTTCAGGGTTAGCGGAGTCTGTAACCTGAAGCCTATGTAACCTGAAGCGTATTTAATCCAAAGTACCACTGTATGTCACTTTTGGAAGACATCTGAAGGCGGCCCTGGATTGGGAAACTTTTAATGTTTGATGTTTTACTATGTTTTTATATCTGCCAAATAAAAGCCGTGGGGCAGAAGAACAGTTCACTGTCCCAACCTGGAGATATGAATTTTGGGGACGGAACCTTCAGCCCTTGTGCAATGCAAAGTGGATGCCCTGCCATTGATCTAGGCATACAAATGACACTCACACCATTATTATTATTATTATTATTATTATTATTATTATTATTATTATTTATACCCCGCCCATCTGGCTGGGCTTCCCCAGCCACTCCAACAAAACACTAAAATACAATAACCTATTAAACATTAAAAGCTTCCCTAAACAGGGCTGCCTTCAGATGTCTTCTAAAAGTCTGGTAGTTCTTTTTCTCTTTGACATCTGGTGGGAGGGCGTTCCACAGGGTGGGTGCCACCACCGAGAAGGCCCTCTGCCAGGTTCCTTGGCTTCTCGCAGTGAGGGAACCGCCAGAGGGCCCTCAGAGCTGGACCTCAGTGTCTGGGCAGAATGATGGAGGTGGAGACGCTCCTTCAGGTATACTGGACCGAGGCCGTTTAGGGCTTTAAAGCATCTGAAACAGAAGGAATGAGGTTGGCTTGGCCCCAGAGTGTAGTAGAAATGGGTTTGTGAGTTAGTGGGTTTTACTCACCTGTTTGGGCCGAGGAAAAGGACAGCAGTAGCAGAAGAACCTGGCGGAGTCTCCCCATCTCGATGCTTGACAAGGAGGGAAATGCCTGGCGCTTATCTCTTCAGCCTCTTGACTCCGTAGCTTTTATTATGTCCACCCTCTGGACTCCACCTTCCCCAGGAAGCCACAATCTAGACTTGAGATCTGATGGGCGAATCTTTACCACCCCACCCACCCATCGATGGCAATCAGATAGCAAGACAGTTAGTGGGGTTTTGTTTTGTTGGGGCCAGATAAGGAGGCTGGGAAAGGGGAAACAGAGTGAACCCTTAGTGTCGAAATAATTTTAGGGGTGTGCGTGCAAAGATTGGGGTGCTGCCTTGCTGTATGCAGAGAACCTCTCCCTTACCAATAGAAAGGCATCATGCAGAATCTAAATCCAGACACAGGAATCCAAGCTGCCTGACCTTCCCTTTGGAGGTGGGTTGGCAAGGAGGGCCGTTGTCAAGTCATCACCTGTGTACAACGGTAACTTAGTTTGCCTACATCTTGGTTTGCATACGTTTTGGAAATGTGTGTCCCGGTTTGCAACCTCTTTTTGGATTACACCCATTTTTGGGGATTATGAACACGGTTTTTTGGGAGGCCCCATTGGCAAAAGCACACCTTGGGTTACAACCTGTTTTGGTTTACAAACGGATCTCCGGAACAGATTATGGTTGTAAACCAAGGTAGCTCAGCCTGTGATAGTAAAGGTAAAGGGACCCCTGACCATTAGGTCCAGTTGTGGCTGACTCTGGGGTTGCGGCGCTCATCTCGCTTTATTGGCTGAGAGAGCTGGCGTACAGCTTCCAGGTTATGTGGCCAGCAGGACTAAGCCGCTTCTGGCCAACCAGAGCAGCGCACGGAAATGCCGTTTACCTTCCCGCCAGAGCGGTACCTATTTATCTAGTTGCACTTTGACATTCTTTCGAACTGCTAGGTGGGCAGGAGCAGGGACCGAGCAACGGGAGCTCACCCCGTCATTGTGGGGATTCGAACCGCCGACCTTCTGATCGGCAAGTCCTAGGCTCTGTGGTTTAACCCACAGCGCCAAAAGGCCTGCACTACCTGATGCCGACAAAGCTAAAATCCCATCTTTGGTCCCAGTATGGGGTAGCTGCATTGCAGGTGGTTGGAACAGATGATTCTCAGGGTCCCAGCTCTACGATTCTATACTTCTACAAGTCACGAATTTATGAGCACCTTGAATTGGGCCCGGAAACCCGGAATTGGCAAAGCTGCCCATCTCTCGCAGTTGCTCATGGAAGCTGGAGGAGAACAACATCCAGAGAGCGGAAGGTTCTTAACCCCTGGACAAATGGGATGATGGCGGTCACAACAGCATGAAGGGTATTGCTGGCACATAAGCTTAACGTGAATCAACAGTGTTATGCAGCAGCATAAAAAGCTAACACTATTCTAGGCTGCATCAACAGAAGATCAGTGGTACCTTGGTTCTCAGAGATGAATGTTAGAAACTGGGAGGTGAGCTCCAGAGTTTCACTATGCAGTGCTAAAAGATGGCCTGCTTTTGCTCTGTGCTGAATCTGTCCACATTCCTCCTCGCCAGTCCCAATGGCCATCATCCATCGCGGACCATGTCCTTTTCTAACTAGAGGTTCCCAGAATGGAAACAGGGACCTTCTGCATGCAAAGCAGGGGATCTACTGCCAGGCTCCCTGTTAAGTTGTGGGTGAACATATCAGACGACACAGCGATTCTTCAAACAGCTCTTGTTTATTCACAGGCCAGAACAGAACTGAACTGGAGGGTTCAGCCAGCCTGCTTATATAGAGCTCCACTACAACGTAACTGTAACAACTTTCTGTAACTATTCAATCACTGAACATCACTTTCGATCCCTTATTTGCATATGTGGACCTGAGTAAAAACTATTTACAGCATCCCCCTGCTGGCCCAGGGTGAGAAATTCAGTACATAACACTCCCCATATCAAAGATTTTACTGGCAGCTGCTGTCCCTTGCGATGGGTGGACCGTAAATCAGGGAGCCCAACGGCTGGTCAAACTTTGGCCACCTCATGAGAAGAGAAGACTCACTGGAAAAGACCCTGATGTTGGGAAAGATGGAGGGCACAAGGAGAAGGGGACGACAGAGGATGAGATGGTGGGACAGTGTTCTCGAAGCTACCAGCATGAGTTTGACCAAACTGTGGGTGGCTGCGGAAGACAGGAGGGCCTGGCGTGCTCTGGTCCATGGGGTCACAAAGAGTCGGACACGACTGAACGACTAAACAACAACAACAGCGGCTGGTCAGGCACAGAGGCAGCTCATCCCAGTTTCCTCCCCATACCGCTCCCTGCTGAGTTCCACAAGGGAGCTACAAAAAACACAAGAGCTACAAGCACGGCAAGCGATCACGTGCTTCACACTGTTATGACCGCCATCATCCCATTTGTCAACAGGTTAGGAACCTTTGGCCCTCCTGATGTTGTTCTTCTGCAGCTCCCATCAGCCCCAGAGACGGATGAGCAGCTCTGCCAATTCCGGGTTCAATCCGTTCCTCCTTTCCCCAGTCTCCTTATATGGCCCCAACAGAACCAAACCGCACAAATCGTTTTGCTATCTGGTTACCATCGATGGGTGGGGTGGGGTCTGTCAAGTGGCTGGAGAGAAAAGATAAATGTGTTGAAATCCGCCTATCGGATCTCAAGTCTAGATTGCGGCTTCTGGGCGAAGGTGGAGTCCAGAGGGTGGAGGTAGTGAAAGCCACAGGGGTGAAGATGCTGAAGAGTTAAGATCAGGCATCTCCCTCCTTGGCAAGCATCAAGATGTGGAAATTCTGACAACCTCTTCTACTCCTTCTCTTTGCGTGGCTATAACCTCCCCCCCCCCCCACAGATGGAATAAATAAAAGACACGGACACCAGAATTAAGGTTAATGGGCGTAAATGGCCACAACTTTATTGATTACAGGTAAGAGCGGTATTGGCCTAGGCATTGGCCCTAACTGACTATCCGGTCTAACCGGGAAGGGTTAAGCACCAACAGGGGGAGCCCCCGAGATGTACATCCCTGGGCGCTCCCCGAGGGGTTACCGCTCGGGGGCGCGCTTTAGGCCCTAGCCTCCGTAGGTTTCGGACGAGGCGAAGCCCCCCGGAGTCCTTTACTGAACTACCCTTCTAGCATTGGGGGAGGTGATGGCGATCCTCCCCCCCCCGACCTCATTTGCATAACAATACCCCGGCCAATGCCTAACCGCCAAAACCAAGGAGTTGTGACGTTTGCTACGAGGTAGGCGAAAAAACCAAGTGGCTTCAAAATTCAGCCAATTAGCCAAATGGAAAAACTCTTACCAGGCCCCTTACGGCGACCAGCCGAAGCGCATAGCAAGGTCCGAAGCCAACCTAGAGGGCGGGTGGGTGGGAAACCGCTGCTGCTGCCGAGAGAGAAAAGGGGCGAGCCTGGGCTGACCTGACCTTAAGTGCCCTCAGGTAGGCCCGCCCACAGAGCCAGCCGATTGGCTGGCGCGGCCAAACTGAATAATAATGTAAATGGGAATCCCGGAGAGTCCCGCGGGGCTAGGATCAGCCCCGCGAGAGTGTGTGGATGGGGTCGTGAGCCCGCAACACCCCCCCCTCCTGAACTCGGGAGTGGCTTTGGCCCAGATGGATGACCAAAGCAACAACCCACCCATTATCCCTGGCCATTGGTCATGTTTGTTGCAGTTGATGAGAGTCCAGCAATCTTAGGAGGACCAAAGGTTCCCCACCGTTGTCCAAATGTCTGGACTGACCAAAGTTCCACAGATCTCCTCCTTGTCCTTTGGGTTAGGAGAGGTGAACATTGTCACCTTGCAGATGTTGTTGGACTCCAACTCCCATCAGCCCCAGACAACATGGCCATCAATCAGCATCCATCAACATCTGGATGACCAAAATCTGGATTAACCGCACCTCTCTTTAGATGATTCCACCTTCCTCCATCCTTCCTCTTCAGACTGGCATAGATTTGGACTTTGCGTTCTGTAAACTGCTGGAGGGCAGGATGGGCCATACCAGATGAATCATAGAATCCTAGAGTTGGAAGAGACCACAAGGGCCATCGAGTCCAACCCCCTGCCAAGCAGGAAACACCATCAGAGCACTCCTGACATATGGTTGTCAAGCCTCTGCTTAAAGACCTCCAAAGAAGGAGACTCCACCACACTCCTTGGCAGCAAATTCCACTGTCAAACAGCTCTTACTGTCAGGAAGTTCTTCCTAATGTTTAGGTGGAATCTTCTTTCTTGTAGTTTGGATCCATTGCTCCGTGTCCGCTTCTCTGGAGCAGCAGAAAACTTTGACCATTTTGGTTGCCCTCCTCTGGACACGTTCCAGTTTGTCAGTGTCCTTCTTGAACTGTGGTGCCCAGAACTGGGCACAGTACTCCAGGTGAGGTCTGACCAGAGCAGAATACAGTGGCACTATTACTTCCCTTGATCTAGATGCTATACTCCTATTGATGCAGCCCAGAATTGCATTGGCTTTTTTAGCTGCCGCATCACACTGTTGGCTCATGTCAAGTTTGTGGTCAACCAAGACTCCTAGATCCTTTTCTCATGTACTGCTCTCAAGCCACGAGAGCCAGATGATTCCTCGTGCCACGCCATCGCACACCAAGGGGCCACCGAAATTGCCCTGTGGGGAGGAGGGAACAAGATGGCAACTGGGGGAAGATTCAGATCCATGTCATGGCAAACTCTGGTGCTTGAGCCAGGGCAAACTGCCAGGTTTCTGCTGGTTGGATCTGTAAATTCTGAATGGAAATATTGCTGGGCATTTAATAATAATAATAATAATTTTTATTTATACCCCACCCTCCCCAGCCAAGGCGGGACTCAGGGCAGCTAATAAGCAGTAATAAAAACAAGTTGAATGAATACAACCTAAAAACAAGATTAAAACACAACATTAAAATATTGAAATGTTAAAATATTAAAATATAGCCTCACAGGAGGAGAAAGGAAAAGAAAGAGGCGGAGGGAATCAAATTGGCTCCAAACCAAAGGCCAGGTGGAACAACTCTGTCTTACAGGCCCTGAGGAAAGAAATCAGATCCTGCAGGGCCCTGGTCTCATGAGGCAGAGGGTTCCACCAGGCCGGAGCCGGTGCTGAAAAGGCCCTGCCGCTGGTTGAGGCTAATCTGACTTCCTTAGGGCCCGGGACCTCGAGGGTGTTGCTATTTATGGACCTTAAGGTCCTCCGTGAGGCATACCGGGAGAGGCGGTCCCGTAGGTACGAGGTACGAGATGTCCCCTAACATACACATTTTGGTAGCCAATGGCTTTCTAATCAAATGCATTTTTGTACCTGGGGGTTGGCATACATTGTATGAAGCCACTGGGTTGGTCAGGCCAGGCAGGGCTGTAGCTAGCTGCTCCGGAACCTAGAGCACTGGGGGTGGGGCGAGCCACCCATGGGGGCGCCACAGTGATCCATGGATGGGGGGCAGGATGATCTGTCCAGGGGGCACCACAGCGAGTTGCCCACGGAGTCTGCCTGGAGAGACGAGTGGCTTGGGCATGCTTCAGGCCAAGCCCCACGGTAAGTGCCACCCCCACGGTGTGTTATTTTGTCACCCCTCAGGGATGGCACCCAGGGTGGACCACACCGATCTTCCTACGCCCCTGAGGCCAGGTATAAGTAGACTGGCATCTGCCCATGTCTGTTTTGCTGGACAGGAGAAGGATCCCTCAGAAGGGTGGGATCCATAACAAGAAAGGCGTGTAGCTCTCCCCCTTCTGATCCTGTCACTTGCAGCTTCCGTGAAAACAGTCTCTGGCTTATTACACCCGTCAAATTAGCGAAAATGTACCGTATTTTTTGCTCTATAAGACTCACTTTTCCCCTCCTAAAAAGTAAGGGCAAATGTGTGTGCGTCTTATGGAGCGAATGCAGGCTGCGCAGCTATCCCAGAAGCCAGAACAGCAAGAGGGATCGCTGCTTTCACTGCGCAGCGATCCCTCTTGCTGTTCTGGCTTCTGAGATTCAGAATATTTTTTTCTTGTTTTCCTCCTCCAAAAACTAGGTGCGTCTTGTGGTCTGGTGCGTCTTATAGGGCGAAAAATACGGTATAAAGTTAATAATAAATGTTGGAAATGTCAAGAAAAAGAGGGAACATTTTATCACATGTGGTGGGAATGCAAAAAGGTGAAAAGCTTCTGGGAGATGATATATAATGAGATGAAAAAAATGTTGAAATATACATTTGTAAAGAAACCAGGAGCATTTTTACTGGGCATTGTTGGGAGTGATATAAACAGAAAGGAATTTAAGCTCTTTTTATACGCAATAACAGCAGCAAGAAAATTACTGGCCCCAAAATGGAAGCAAGAAGAATTACCGGCGATCGAAGAATGGAGGATGAAGTTAATGGACTATGCAGAACTAGATAAAATTAACAGGGAGGATTTGAAACCGGCGGGACCAGAAATTCACGGAAGACTGGAGTAAATTTACGGACAATTTGAAAAGTATTTGTGAAGACCAGACAACGTTTGCAGGGTTGCAAGAAGTTTTGTGAGGAGTATTATTGGAAGTATTGCAAAAATGGAGAAGGGGGAGGATGATTAGTTAAGAGATGTAAAGGCAATATAAAGTTAAGAAATGCATAAGAAGTGGTTAAAACGGTGGATCATCAGAGGTCTGATGGAAGTCTAAAAAGATTGTATATGTGATACGTTTTGTGGTACATTTTATAATTTATATGTTAAAATCAATAAAAATTATTAGAAAAAGAAAAAGAAAACAGCCTCTGGCTTGTCGGATCTTCCGGCACAGACCTTCCCATCATTGAGATTAGGATACGGCTTCCCATACTGTCAGAGTTGGCGACATTGGTCTCATAGAGTGTGTCTGGTGACCAGTCTTTGTCAACTGTTGGCTCATGTTCAGCTTGTGGTCCACCAAGACCGCTAGATCCTTTCCACATGGACGGCTAGTAAGCCAGGTATCCCCCATCCTATTTTGGGCATCTGAATCCAGTCGCTCATCAATCCGTGACATGTAAGACCATATGAATTCAGCACAGAACCACCAGCACCTTGAGTCTCTTAATCAGTTCACAAAACAGATGGAAAAGTCTCTTTGCACCTTTCAACCAAGCGACCACAGAAACCAGTGCCCGACACAAACTAGGGCAGTATACAAATTTAATTAATTAAGAGGAAGAAGAAGAAGAAGAAGAAGAAGAAGAAGAAGAAGAAGAAGAAGAAGAAGAAGAAGAAGAAGAAGAAATTAATAGTAACAGCCACTCGAGTGTATCGAAAGCTGGTCTCTAATTTTGTCTTAATGAATTACATTATCTTCGCTCCTCTGATTTCGTAAACCTTTGCTTAAAAAGTCTCCAATTCTGGGATCACTCCATTTCTCATTTTCCCCAGTCTCCCCATCTGATTATCTGATTGCCGTTTGTGGTGGGATCAACCACGTGGCTAGCGAGAAACGATAAGCCTGCCTATCAGATCTCAAGTCCAGATTGTGGCTTCCTGGGGAAGGTGGGGTCCAGAGGTTGGAGGCCATAAAAGCCATGGGGTCGAGAGGCTGAAGAGTTAAGCGCCAGGCATCTCCCTCCTTGTCAAGCATCAAGATGTGGAAACTCCGCCAGGTTCTTCTGCTACTGCTGTCTTTCTCCTTGGCCCAAACAGGTGAGTAAAAGCACCATGGCAGATGATGCACCATGGGGTTTCTTCTCCCTGAAATCCTCCTCCCAGCCGTCCTTCCCTCTCTGATCACGACTTGACTGTCTGTCTCCAGGCACTGTGGTCTTCTGCAAGGGATGTTTCCTACATTCAGGGTGTGGGTGCCCTTTTCTAGTGTTGCTGTAATGGCACCGTCTGTGAACCAGAGGCCGGAATCAGCACAGGGAACTGAGGTGATTATGCCATTGCTGGGTGGCAAAGCCGATCCAGACTAATTGCCTTTGCCTCCAGTGAATCCACTGGATTCCCTAGCAAACCAGGATTCCCATTCATTGCCTGATTCTTCCTTCCTCCCCTGATTGATTCCAAGCCACCGGTTTTCCAAAACTAAAGAAGAAGACAAATTCATGGGGATCAGTCAATGTCTCATTTCAGAAGGGGAAATTGGGAGTTCTACCTTGAGGTACAGAGTACCTGATGAAAGCCAGATTTGGGGGTGAACACTAGGGGAAGACCGTAGCCCTGTAGGTATCATGGTAGCCATAGCCTTTTGCTGATGTGAGTTTAGAGTTTGCAATATTATCTTCATTTTACTAAGCAGATTTCAGGCCACAACAGTTCCTGGAGGCTTCCTGTTCTATCAGGGCACAGACTGAAATCTGAGCTGGGCATGATAAGAGGGGAATCTGTGCTGAATCAATACAGAGCTGAGACTAAGGCTGGGGGATCTACTAACAGGGGTTAGTCACCCACCAAGGTAAATGACGCTGAGTGGGGGTTGGACTAGCTTCTGGGATCCTATGATTCTGCTCTGCTTTATTCTCCTTGCTTTTCCCTTGGGGAGGGGCTGCAGCTCAGCGGAAGTGAATCTGCTTTGCATTGCACAAGGTCCCAATTTCAATCCGCAACAGCATATCCAGGTTGGAGGTCTCCTTTCCTTGGGAGCCACTTTTGGCAGTCCTTGCAGGAGAATCCTGAGCTAATGGAACGAAGGGGGTCTTCCTAGGCTGCTCCGTGCTTTCGCTTCTCTAACTTCCTTGCTAGGAAAATGAAGAGTAAGCTCATTGGGATGGTGACTCATTTCTTTTGCCACTCCAATAACTTTGGAAGTGTGGAAGACACCCCGGAACATGCAAGGAGGAGGAGCTGATCTCTGCATACGGTTCTTGCAGATCCATTGCGGAGTCAGATTGTTGGGGGGCACGAAGCCAGGCCCCACTCCAGACCCTACATGGCTTACTTAGAGGATCTTAAGGGCTCTTACTGTGGCGGATTCCTGGTGGCGCCCCAGTGGGTAATGACGGCTGCGCACTGCGATCGGTAAGTCTCACTAATCCCTCCTTGGTTTTTAGCAGGGATGGTCATAGAATCAGAGAAGTGTACAGTTGGAAGGGACTGCAAGGGTCATCTGGTCAGCTAAAGCACCCATGGCAGATGGCCATCTAACCATCAAGGGCAAAGCTAGTTGCATGGAAGAACCAAGGGGGGGTGGTACCTGGTCTTTTGCACAGGGACCAGGAGGGGATTGAGTCCTAGGATCTCTGACATTAACTGATGCTCTGTTTCCAGCAACTATACGGTCACCTTGGGGGCACATAACATCTACGCTGAAGAACCCTCTCAGCAAGTGTTCAGCGTTGAGGCTAACTACTCACACCCTGAATATAAAAGATATAACAAATATAACAAACACGTCTTATACAACGATATCCGTCTGCTCAAGGTAACTTGCTCCAAGCAAGCTCTACTTCTATCTTCCCCACCAGGTCAGTGATCCTGAAGGCAGAAGGAGCCAAGGCTCTTCTAACCGTCCCAATGTGTGCAGCATAATGAACTAGACATTGCGCAGTTTACCCTGGCATTGCATGACCAAACTTCCCCTCTGAGGCAGCCCTGAAATGAGTATATTCGGAGTAGGCGGCTGCTTGAATTTTTTATGTAATTTTGAGAATGTTGTTCTTAAAACGGTTTCAGTTGTGTTGTTTTGGTCTTGAAATCTTTGCCACAAAGCAGATGTGGGGTGCAGTAGAGAAACCCCATCGCAGTCGCAAGACTCTTGCTGGTACAACCATCCAGCTGAACGTGCGCCATTAATATTATCCATACCGTAATATTATCATTTGGTATTATCAATACAGTCTGCTGATTTCTTTACCCAAAGTTCCCCATTTTAGAGACACTAGACTCCTCGAAGGGCTTCCTTGAGCAAGACTAAACCAATGAGCTCTCTCCCATCTCTCCTTTCCGCAGCTGAATTCCAAGGCTACTCTGAATGAATACGTCCAGATCCTGCGCTTGCCCAGATTCGACCGAAACCTCTCCAATGGGACTCCCTGCAGTGTGGCAGGATGGGGCCGGGTTTACAAAGACTGGAGACCAAAAAGACTCTATGAGACCAATATCGCCATCTCTGGTTGTAGTCAGAACGGGGAGCCATATCGTTATATCAATGACGGGAAGGTCTGTGCCGGGAGACTCGACGAGCCTGAGACTGTTTTCAAGGTGAGAGCTAGCAGAAGCAGCAAGGGATGGGATAAGGGGGGGGGGAGCTGCACGCCTTCCCCAGTTATGGGTCCCACTCTTCTGAGGGATTATTCTCCTCTCCAGCAAAAGGACGCGGGTGGCACTGTGGGTTGAACCACAGGGCCTAGGACTTGCCGATCAGAAGGTCGGTGGTTCGAATCCCTGTGACAGGGTGAGCTCCCGTTGCTCGGTCCCTGCTTCTGCCAACCTAGCAGTTCGAAAGCACATCAGAGTGCTAGTAGATAAATAGGTACCACTCCAGCAGGAAGGTAAACGGCGTTTCCGTGCGCTGCTCTGGTTTGCCAGAAGCGGCTTAGTCCTGCTGGCCACATGACCCGGAAGCTGTTCGCCAGCTCCCTCGGCCAGTAAAGCGAGATGAGCGTCACAACCCCAGAGTCGGCCACGACTGGACCTAATGGTCAGGGGTCCTTTTAGCTTTACCTTTAGCAGCAAAATAGACATGGGCAGATGCCAATCTACTTACACGTGGCCTGACTAACCCAGCGCCTTCATAGAATGTCTGCCAATTCCCAGGGGTGGATGTCGAACGATTCCATTCACTTCTGTGCTTCGCAGGGGCTCCAAGGGTCCCCAAAAGGGAAGGTAGAGTTGTTTAGGCTTGCATCCTGCTAAGGGCTGCTGCACAATTCCTCTTGTCCCACTGCTTTTCCAGGAGAAAACAGCTCTGTGGAGCTGAATCAGAGCAAACAAGAAAGGAGTCTTCTGCAGATTGCTGTTTGTTCCGATTTAGAGCTAAAGAGCTGGTTTTCCCTGGGAAAGGAGTGGGATGAGGGGGAAACTGCTCGGACGGGACAAGCGAGCCCTATGTCCTACTGAAAGCAGACCCACTGAAATCAACACTCATTGTGTTTCATAATATTATGGGATGCCACCTTTGGTCTGGTTCACATTTTGAACACAAGCAGAACTGATTGCTTTCTGAACTAATAGCGGAACTGAAATTCGGTTATCTTTGATCATCTAGTTATCTTTGATCAATAGTTCTCCACTCAAATAATATATACATAAAGGAGTGCACTAGCAGAAAGAGCACATAGAAATGCATATATTGGTAAAACTAATGTACAAAAATGCAATTAATTAGAAAGACATTGCCCTCCAAAATGTGTATACAGTGGTGCCTCGGGTTACAGACGCTTCAGGTTACACGATTTTGGGTTGTGCACCGCGCCAAACCCAGAAGTACCGGAACAGGTTTCTTCCGGGTTTCGGCGCATTTGCAGAAGAGCACTTTGCGCATGCGCAGAACCACTGAATCGTGACCCGCGCGGGTGGGGCGGGTTGCGGAAGTTCCTCCCGCACAGATCATGTTCACAACCCGAGGTTCCACTCTATTAGGGGGAATGTCCACCAAGGTCTCCTCTCAGAATTGACTGATCCAACCAACAGTAACCCAGCAGCTTGCCCTGGTTCAAGCTCCAGAGTTTGCCACAACGTGGATCCAAATCTTCCCCCAGGTGCCATCTTTGTTCTCTCTCTCCTCTCCACAGGGCGATTCGGGTGGCCCCTTGGTGTGTGATGGTGTGGCACAAGGAATCGCCTCGTATGTCTATCCCTGCCCTCCAGCAGTTTACACTCGCGTTGCCCATTACCTTCCATGGATCAAGAAAACCATGAAACTGTGAACAGAGGAAGCAACCGCGGTGACATTGTGCCTTCTTTCCCACCCCTAATGCTTTTGCTTGCTGAATAACCTGCTTGGCTTGCATTCTGCAACAAAACACACACACACAGAGAGGAGAGAGAGAGAGAGAGAGAGAGACCCTCAATGGCTGCGAAAAAGGAAGATCTATCAGTTGTTTCATACAGGATGGTGTTTGGTTAAGTGCCTTCACTGCCTCCCCTTGAAGAAAACCCTTCCACGGACCTCCATCTCCCTCAAACAGCTCCTCCCTTCTCCCTTACTCCCCCTAATGCAGGGATGGAGGAACCTGTGGCCCCCAGATGCTGGAGTCCAGCAACATCTGGAGAGCCAAAGATGGTCCAAATGTCTGGATAGCAACTTGTTCCTTTAGATCAGGAGGGAAGGACCTCTGACTCGCGAAACGTTGCTGGACTCCAACTCCCATCAGTCCTGGCCAGTTTAGCCAAATGTGAGGGCTGATGGGAGCTGAAGTTCATCAACATCTGGATGGTCAATATGTCAGCCACCTCTGCTTTAGATGATTCCTCTGGCTCTTCTTCCCAGAGCCCCACAGACCTGCCATTGGAACCTGCATTTTGGGACAAGGTCAGGTCAAGCACCTTGAGGTTGAGGGATGTGGGACGTGGTCCTCTCAGCCAACACGGAAGGACTCTATCTCATTTCTAAAGGGTTTCCTCTGTGCATTTCATCAGCCCCCCAAACACCATTCTAACCTCTAGGATTCCTAGATGCAGATCCAAAACACTTTGGCACCCACAACATCTCACAAATAACCTTTTCACAAAATAAACTCCCCTAGGCTGTGGGTTAGGGACGCGGGTGGCGCTGTGGGTTAAACCACAGAGCCTAGGACTTGCCGATCAGGAGGTCGGCGGTTCGAATCCCTGCAATGGACGGGGTGAGCTCCCTTTGCTCGGTCCCTGCTCCTGCCCACCTAGCAGTTCGAAAGCACGTCAAAGTGCAAGTAGATAAATAGGTACCGCTCCGGCGGGAAGGTAAATGGCGTTTCCGTGCGCTGCTCTGGTTCACCAGAAGCGGCTTAGTCCTGCTGGCCACATGACCCGGAAGCTGTACGCCGGCTCCCTCGGCCAGTAAAGCGAGATGAGCGCCGCAACCCCAGAGTCGGCCACGACTGGACCTAATGGTCAGGGGTCCCTTTACCTTTACCATAGGCTGTGGGTTGCGATGTATTGTAGGAATGGAGGAGACATTTAATATTCAGCCTGGATTGAAAGTTCACACTTTCCGAAACATGGTTCACACCAAAACCAGTCATCCTCCAAAATTAAAATTTCTCCATTTTGCCGTTCAGGCCTCCAGCCAAGCCATGTTTATGGGAATGCATGTAATGGGGGGTAAAGTGTGTCTTTTGATGCATGTAATAGTTTTTTTTTTAAAAAAGCAAACAAAAAATGCATTATCTTAGGGCAAATTGCTTTGCAAAAAATGTGCACAAATCAGCACAATTGTGTACCAAAGTGTGTATCC
The DNA here is from genome assembly GCF_965153285.1 of Podarcis tiliguerta. Lineage (NCBI taxonomy): Eukaryota > Metazoa > Chordata > Lepidosauria > Squamata > Lacertidae > Podarcis > Podarcis tiliguerta. The sequence goes on along the minus strand of NC_139551.1, from coordinate 4,731,982 downwards.
AAAGAAATTCACATTAAAATGCTGTTGAATCTTCTTGAGTTTTTCTTTTTTAAAAAAAAAAAAATACTCTGCAAACTTTTAGAGATACGTGGATAACTGAACTTAAATGGCAAAGCTGTCCATGGAGGCGGAGGTCAATTCTGTGTCCAGGGCAACTGTCTCCCAGCTCCATCTGGTACGCAGGATGAGACCCTCCCTGCCCGCGGACTGTCTTGCCAGAGTGGTGCATGCTCTAGTTATCTCCCACTTGGACTCCTGCAATGCGTTCTACGTGGGGCTACCTTTGAAGGTGACGCGGAAACTGCAATTAATCCAGAATGCAGCAGCTAGACTGGCGACAGGGAGCGGCCGCTGGGACCACATAACACCGGTCCTGAGAGATCTGCATTGGCTCCCAGTACGTTTCCGAGCACAATTCAAAGTGTTGGTGCTGACTTTTAAAGCCCTAAATGGCCTCAGTCCTGTATACCTGAAGGAGCGTCTCCACACCCATCGTTCTGCCCGGACACCGAGGTCCAGCTCCAAGGGCCTTCTGGCGGTTCCCTCATTGCGAGAAGTGAGGTTACAGGGTACCAGGCAGAGGACCTTCTCGGTGGTGGCACCCGCCCTGTGGAACACCCGCCCCTCAGATGTGGAGGAAATAAGCAGCTATCTTCTCTTTTAAAGACACCTGAAGGCAGCCCTGTTCAGGGAAGTTTTTAATATTTAACGCTGTATTGTTTTTAACACTTGATTGGGAGCCGCCCAGAGTGGCTGGGGAGACTCAGCCAGATGGGAAGGGTATAAATAATAAATTATTACTACTACTACTACTACTACTACTACTACTACTACTACTACTTAGGTGGCTAACCGGAGATTGGAAAAAGAAGGGAGGGGCCGGGAGGGAAGAGGAAAACATGAATCAAAATTAAGGCACCAATTCATAAAATAATAAGAGTTGGAAGGTAAGACAAGGGCCATATAATACAACCCCCTGCGATGCAGGAATCCTTTGTCCAACGTGGGGCTCAAACCCACAGCCCTGAGAGTGGCTCCCCATTTGTGGAATTCTCTCCCCAGAGAGGCTCGCCGGCCGCCTTCGTTACGTATCTGTGGCCTTTTAGATGTGTTTCCTGGAGGGGTGTGTGTGTGTTATTGGTTTGTTTTCATTCTTGTTTTTGTTTCATTATGCATTCTTGCAATCTCATTTTGTATTGGATGAAGGGCTGGCCTTTTGTTGTTGTTGTTGTTGTTGTTGTTGTTTAGTCATGTCCGACTCTTCGTGACCCCCTGGACCAGAGCACACCAGGCACTCCTGTCTTCCACTGCCTCCCGCAGTTTGGTCAAACTCATGCTGGTAGCTTTGAGAACACTGTCCCACCAAACTTTATTACAGTCACAGACTAGCATAAGATACAAACATGGAAATAAAATAAAGGTACACAAGACTTAAAGAAGAGTCGGATAAAAGCAAATAGTTAAACGTGGTTATAACTCACATAAAATTATTGTTATTAATAATCCAGCATTACAAAGCCAGAAGAAGGAAGGAGGGAAGTCAACTCTTAGGATTAAATGTAAAGTAATGTGTATATGTATAGTATGTAATCATAAAATCAATAAAGATTATCTTCCAAAAACAAACTTGTATTATGGTCACAGACTAGCATAAGGTATAAACATGGAGATAAAATAAGGCTTAGACTTAAAGAAGTGGTTATAACTCACTAATAATAATAATTAATAATAATTGCAAACTTGTATTATGGTTACAGACTAGCATAAGATACAAACATGGAGATAAAATAAGGCTTAGACTTAAAGAAGAGAGGGAGAGAAGCAAATAGTTAAAAGTGGGTATAACTCACAGAAAATTATTATTATTACAAACTTTATTATGGTCACGGACTTGCATAAGATACAAACATGGAAATAAAATAAGGCACATACGACTTAAAGAAGAGGGGAGAAAAGCAAAAAGTTAAAAGTGGTTATAACTCACATAAAATTATTATTATTGTTATTACAGTATTCTTCTTATTATTACAGTATTCTTCTTCTTATTATTAATCCAACATTGCTGTTGTTTAGTCGTTTAGTCGTGTCCGCCTCTTCGTGACCCCCTGGACCAGAGCGCGCCAGGCACTCTTGTCTTCCACTGCCTCCTGCAGTTTAGTCAAACTCATGCTGGTAACCTCGAAAACACTGTCCAACCATCTCGTCCTCTGTCGCCCCCTTCTCCTTGTGCCCTCCATCTTTCCCAACATCAGGGTCTTTTCCAGGGAGTCTTCTCTTCTCATGAGGTCGCCAAAGTCTTGGAGCCTCAGCTTCAGGATCTGTCCTTCCAGTGAGCACTCAGGGCTGATTTCCTTCAGAATGGATAGGTTTGATCCTCTTGCAGTGCAATGGACTCTCAAGAGTCTCCTCCAGCACCAGAATTCAAAAGCATCCATTCTTCAGCGATCAGCCTTCTTTATGGTCCAGCTCTCACTTCCATACATCACTATTGGGAAAACCATAGCTTTTACTATACGGACCTTTGTTGGCAAGGTGATGTCTCTACTTCTCAAGATGTTGTCTAGGCGTGTCATTGCCCTTCTTCCAAGAATTCAACATTACAAACTTTATTATTGCCACAGAGTAGCATAAGATACAAACATGGGGATAAAATAAGGCACAAAAGACTTAAAGAAGAGGGGGAGAAAAGCAAAAATTACAAGTGTCAATAATAATAATCATCATCATCATCATCATCATCATCAACACAACAACAGAATATCGCCACTCCCTCTCCAAGCCTCTCTTTCCCTTAGCACCCCAACTCTCTCCTCCTAGCCCCCTATCCCTGCACATCCATCCATAACTGGTGGGGTGATGGGTTTTTTTTTGGTGGGGGGTTATTTTTGGGGTGTTGCTGTGGGTGGCGGCGGGGGGGGGGTGGCGTGTGCGCGCGCCCTCGGAGCTGCCGCGTCCCGACGGCAGGTGGTGCTGGCGCTCAGCCGCAGGAGAGGAGAGGCGCCTCCGCAGCCGCCATTAAACAATAGCTGGGGGAAGGCGGAGCGGCGCGCACGGGTGTCCGTCTCCTTTTTGGCTGGGGCCAGGCCGGAGTCCGCGGGGAGGGTCGCATCCGGAGCCGAGGGAGCCGGGGAGAGCGGGAGCAAGACCCGGAGCGAGAGGAGGAGCGAGATCGGGAGCGCAGAGAGAGAGAGGGGCGCGCGTGTGCGTCTGCGCCCAACCTCGCCAAACCTCGCCAAGGACGCATCTCCGGGGCCCTGCTTTCCAGGCGCAAAAAAGCAAGGAGGCCGTGCGCCTCGCGAGCTTTTGGGGTCTTATTTTTCTCCTTTTCCGCCCCCTTCTTCTTTCCACCTCCGGAGCTGCTGCTTGCGGAGGAAGGAGCCGCCGGAGCAGCCCAGAAAAGCCAGGGGGGAAGGAAAGCGAGCGCGCGCTCTCCGGGCCTGCTTTGCGGACGCCTTTAGCGCAAGTGGGAGGAAAGGCGCTCCGCATCCGCCGCCGCCGCAGCCCTGCGCTTCGGATCGGGGCCTGACATGATGTTTCCGCAAAGCCGGCACTCGGTGAGGGGGGGGGGGGAGAGAAGCGAGGGGAGGGGAGTTGGGTGCAAAGAGGGCGGGGGGGCGCGAGGGATTGGGGTGCCCGTCCGGGAGGGGGGGAGGGAAAGGGCGGGGTGCCAGGGGGGAGGGGTTGGGTGCTGAGTAGGGGGGGGGGGTTGCGGTCCAAGGGAGGAGAGGGTTGGGGTTCTCGGAGAAGGAAGGAGGGGGTTTGGGGTGCCGGGAGAGGAGAGGAGTAGGGTGCTATGGGAAAGAAGGGGGCCACGATTGGGGTGTCGGAAAGGGGTGGGGTGCAAAGGGGGAATCGAGGGAGGAGATTAGGAGGGGTTGGGGTGCCGGGGAAGGAAATTTGGGGGGGGTAATGGGGAGTTTGAGGATTGGGGTGCCCAGAGAAGGAAGGACGGGTTTGGGGTGCTAAGGAAAGGGGGAAGGATTGGGGTGCCCACAGGGAGGATCGGGGCGCCAGGCGGAAGGGCAACTGGTTGTAAAGAGAGCAAGGAGGCAGGAAGAGGTTGGGGTGCCCAGAGGGGATATTTGGGGGAGGCGTGAGGGGTTTGGGGTGCCAGGGAGAGCAGGGGGAAGAGGGAGGGAAGGAGGAGGTTGGGGAGGGTTGGGGTGTTCAAGGGAAACTCCCCAGGCCGGATGTGAGAAAGGGGAGCGGCTGACGCCTTCCTGCACGTGTCCAGGGCTGGGGGGGGGGTGGCGACAGGGGAGAGAAAGTTTCCAGGCTGGCTTTTGGCCCAGGAAGTGGAGCAGCTGTGCGGGGGGGGGGGGTTCTTTGGGGTGCAGTTGTGGGGGTCGTGGCCCATTGGAGTGCCTTGAGAAATGAGGTTGGGGTCCACTCGAAGGAGGGGTAGAGAGTGATCAGATGAGTGGGTTGTTTTTAGTGCTGTTACACACACACACACACACACACACACACACAGACCTTAGGGTGAAGGGTTGCATAGCAAGCAAGTTAATATTATTATTATTATTGTTATTAGTATTATCGCCCTTGATTTACGCATTTCCTCAAGGCGATTTGCAACATTAGGTAATTTTTAAAAGCAGGGTTTTGTTTTGTTTCCTAACAAACAAACAAAGCTGTGAGCTTATCCCAAGACTGAATGAAGGGCGGTGAAATAGTTACATGGTGGTTATTTGTGAAGTTGTGGCTAGAGCATCAGGCTGGGACCAGGACCAGGGTTCGAATTCTCCCACTAGGCCAGGAAGCTCTGTCTCTCTCGGTGACATAGTTGGCCGGTCCCTCCTTCTCAGCGCTGTGGCTTGGGATTAAATGAGGACGGGGGAGAGAAACCCGTTTGCCGCCTCGAGCTCCTTTGAGAGGGAAAAGGGGGAGACAAATGCAATTAAAATATCCAAAATAAAAAAGGTAAAGGTACCCCTGCCCGTACGGGCCAGTCTTGACAGACTCTAGGGTTGTGCGCTCATCTCACTCAAGAGGCCGGGGGCCAGCGCTGTCCGGAGACACTTCCGGGTCACGTGGCCAGCGTGACATCACTGCTCTGGCGAGCCAGAGCCACACACGGAAACGCCGTTTACCTTCCCGCTAGTAAGCGGTCCCTATTTATCTACTTGCACCCGGGAGTGCTTTCGAACTGCTAGGTTGGCAGGTGCTGGGACCGAACAACGGGAGCTCACCCCGCCGCGGGGATTCGAACCGCCGACCTTTCGATCGGCAAGTCCTAGGCGCTGAGGCTTTTACCCACAGCGCCACCCGCGTCCCTAAAAATATCCAAAATATCTGGATCTAAATGGGCTGGGGTGGAGCCTTGAAAGGCAGCAGATCGGATCGAGATTGCAAGGCTCCACACACCCCTCATCTAAGCACAGCAGGTTTGGGTCCCCTAAACATTCTGACAAAATAAAACCGGGCTCCTCTCCTGTAGAAAGCTAGCAAGCCAGGCTGCAGTCCTCATCCTGATGAGCTAGATTTCCGGGCGAACGCTTTTTCAAAATGAAGTAAAATATGGGGAGTGTTTTCGGACACAAACTCCTGCTTTGTATGAAGACGCCCCCCCCCCCCCCCGTTACATCCAGCACCCCCCCTCCTTCCGGAAGCAGCTCCTGCAGTGACCAGCCAGCTTCCTGGGATCACAGAGTCATGTCTTTGGATAGCATAAAAAGGTAAAGGGACCCCTGACCATTAGGTCCAGTCATGACCGACTCTGGGGTTGCGGCGCTCATCTCGCTTTATTGGCCGAGGGAGCCGGCGTACAGCTTCCGGGTCATGTGGCCAGCAGGACTAAGCCGCTTCTGGTGAACCATAGCAGCGCACGGAAACGCTGTTTACCTTACCGCCGGAGAGGTACCTATTTATCTACTTGCGCTGGTGTGCTTTCGAACTGCTAGGTTGGCAGGAGCAGGGACCGAGCAACGGGAGCTCACCCCATCACGGGGATTCGAACCGCCAACCTTCCGATCGGCAAGCCCTAGGCTCTGTGGTTTAACCCGCAGCGCCAGCTGTGTAGTAGTTGCATTTATATCCCAACTTTCGTCTCTAGGTGGCATGCATGTTTCTCCTCATTTTATCCTCACAACAACCCTGTCAGGTAGCTTAGGTTGAGGGTCTGAGGTCCCCACCCGAGTGGAGATTCGAACCCTGGTTTCCCAGGGAATAGTCCGGAACGCTCGCTGCTACAACATCCTGGCTCTTGCCAGCAGTGCGTTATGCAATGCATTATATGTATAGTGTGGCCTCTTTGCTGTGGAGGAATCGCAAGATTTTTAACAGTACGTAGCATACATTCACTACTGCCGCTGTTCACAGTACTCACACTCTACCAAATCTGGAATCAGCACCTACTGGTCTGTGCCAGTGCCGTCACGCATTCCCAGCAGCACTGTATCCACCTCCCCTTGTGTGATGGCCGGGCAAGAAACCTGTCTGGGGACAGGGAGAGAATTCGGCGCCTAATTATTTCCCCCGTTTTTGTTCCTCGGGTTAAGTAAGGAAAATGGGGAGGTCCTTTCCCAAGCTTTCCTGTTACCCATCTCTGCCGTTGTCAAATGGTTAAAATAATGGTTATATTCCAGGGTTCTTCGCACTTGCCCCAGCAATTGAAGTTCACAACGTCAGATTCCTGTGACCGGATTAAGGATGAGTTTCAGCTGCTGCAAGCTCAGTATCACAGGCAAGTTTCCTTTTGACTCCCTCCGCGGAAAACACCTACCGTATTTTTCGCTCTATAAGACGCACCTAGTTTTTGGAGGAGGAAAACAAGAAAAAAAATATTCTGAATCTCAGAAGCCAGAACAGCAAGAGGGATCGCTGCGCAGTGAAAGCAGCAATCCCTCTTGCTGTTCTGGCTTCTGGGATAGCTGCGCAGCCTGCATTCGCTCCATAAGACGCATATACATTTCCCCTTACTTTTTAGGAGAGAAAAAGTGAGTCTTACAGAGCAAAAAATACGGTAGTTCTTATTAATGGTTATGTCAGTTTTTTCAAAAAATAAATAAATCACGGGAGAAATAAGGAGCCTCAGCCCCGAGGAGTAAATGTGGCCCTTGGTCCCCACGATCAGGCCCCCTGCAATTCTCCCAGGCCACGCCCCTCTTCCTAAGCCACACCCCCAACCTAGATCATGTTCTTCTACCTATTCCGCTTGCATCCCTCGATGGAGAATAGATTGAGATGTCCGTAGAGGAACCAGCCTGCGATGGTTGAAACAGATTTATTTATTTATTTTGGAATCACTTTCATTGATTTTACAAATGCAAAGTACAGATAAACAAACGAAAAGAAAAGAAAACACATATCTATATAAAGAGATTCTCCGAATCTTGGGACTACCCCCCAAAGAAAGAGTCTCATTTTAATAATAGTAATAATAATTTTTATTTATACCCCGCCCTCCCCAGCCAAGGCTGGGCTCAGAGCGGCTTACAAGCAATAATAAAAACAAGATGAATGAATACAACTTAAAAACAAAATTAAAATACAACGTTAAAATATTGAAACATTAAAATATTAAAATGCAGCCTCATTGCAGGAGGAGAAAGGAAAAAGAAAGAGGGGGAGGGAATCAAATTGGCTCCAAGCCAAAGGCCAGGTGGAACAACTCTGTCTTACAGGCCCTGCGGAAAGAAATCAGATCCTGCGGGGCCCTCATGAGACAGAGCGTTCCACCAGGTTGGAACCATCACTGAAAAGGCCCTGGCTCTGGTTGAAGCTAGTCTAACTTCCTTAGGGCCCGGGACCACTAGGGTGTTGCTATTTATGGACCTTGAGGCTCTCTGTGGGGCATACCAGGAGAGGCAGGAGCAGGGACCGAGCAATGGGAACTCACCCTGTCGTGGGGATTCGAACCGCCGACCTTCTGATCGGCAAGTCCTGGGGTCTGTGGTTTAACCCACAGCGCCACCCGCGTCCCTTTTTCAATGATGTTTAGGGAAGCTTTTAATGTTTAATAGGTTATTGTATTTTAGTGTTTTGTTGGAAGCCGCCCAGAGTGGCTGGGGAAACCCAGCCAGATGGGTGAGATATAAATAATAAATTATTATTATTATTATTATTATCATCATCATCATCATCTCTCTTTCTCTCCCCCTCTCGTTCCTCCATTGCGCTCATTTGCCCCCCCCCAACCCAACCGGCAGCCTGAAGTTGGAATGCGATAAGCTTGCCAGCGAGAAGTCTGAGATGCAGCGCCACTACGTGATGGTAGGTTTCGCACTCGCGGCCGGACGCTCGCTGGGGCGGGAGATGGCAATGCCGCAAGGGGGATTGCGGGGACGGACACAAGATCAAGGCCCTGCTGGGGCGACACCGTTTTCAAACTAGCCGAGGTTGAAGAGCCTTTAACTCCTTGCCTTGGAAAGCTCAGACAATACAGGTCGCATACATAGCTGTCAACTGTCCCTTATTTGGCGGGAAATTCCCTTATCCCAGCGCCATGTCCCGCTGCTGTCCCTTATTGATGATGTCCCTTAAATTTCCCGGGTTTCAAAGGAAGCAGCTCCTCTCCCTCCCTCCCTGCCGGCCAGGGAGGAGGGAGGCTCCAACTGTGTTGCTTGGCTGCGTTGCTCACCCAATAAGGAGTCTAAGAACGACTGGGGGGTGGAGCTTGCCTGCCTTGTGCCAATCAAATCTGCCGTGTTGCCTGGGGACTCGCCTTTGCTCAGCGCTTCCCAGCGGAGAGGTGACGGTGGTTTCCCTCGCTGCATCCCCTTTGCCGGGTTGCTGCGCTGTGGGAACCACCGCTTGAGGCTTCGTTTGGCTGCTGGCTGGACTTTCTGCCTTTGGCTCGGAGGGGCTCAGAAGTTGAACACGCCTGTGTTCTGAAAATCCCTTATTTTGGCTGCTGGTCCCTTATTTTCGAGGCTGCTGGTCCCTTGCTTTCAAATCTGTAAGTTGACAGCTATGGTCCCATTGTATTGTCAAAGTTGGCTTCAGATGGAACCAGCTCCCCCCACAGCGATGCCTTTTGGGGTCGGGTGTGGGGCTTCTGCAGTGCCAAGCAGGAGCCATGTACCACGGCTGACAACACTTTGGAGGTCCCAGGTCGCAAGGTGGTTAGATTGGTCTCAACTAGGGCCAGGGCCTTTTCGGCGCTGGCCCCGACTTGGTGGAATGCTCTGTCACAAAAGACCAGGGCCCTGCGGGATTTGACATCTTTCTGCAGGGCCTGCAAGACAGAACTGTTCCACCTGGCCTTTGGTTTGGACTCAGTCTGACCCTTATGGTTTTGATCTATGGGCTACTATTAAAATGACGCTGCATTTTAAATCATATTTTAACCTGTATTTTAAATTGGAGGTTTTTTAAAATAATGTTTTATTGTAATTTGACTGGTGTTAAGTAAAGGGACCCCTGACCATTAGGTCCAGTCGTGGCCGACTCTGGGGTTGCGGCGCTCATCTTGCTTTATTGGCCGAGGGAGCCGGCGTCCAGCTTCCGGGTCATGTGGCCAGCAGGACTAAGCCGCTTCTGGCGAACCAGAGCAGTGCACGGAAACGCCGTCTACCTTCCCGCCGGAGCGCTACCTATTTATCTACTTGCACTGGTGTGCTTTCGAACTGCTAGGTGGGCAGGAGCAGGGACCGAGCAACGGGAGCTCACCCAGTCATTGCGGGGATTTGAACTGCTGACCTTCTGATCAGCAAGCCCTAGGCTCTGTGGTTTAACCCACAGCGCCACCCGCGTCCCTTGACTGGTGTTAGCTGTCCTGAATAAGTTCCGAAATCAATTTAGAGGAAATCCATCTAATAAGCATTAGATGATCACCAGGGCTAGCTGGCTAAATTAGTCCTATTTGGGCCAGCGAGGAGACCAGGGGAGAATTAGCTGTGGGATCCCAGAGCGTGTAATCTTAATAAAAAGGGGAGGGGGGGAAGTAAGGGGAATAAAAGATCAGGCTGAATTCAAATTAAAGGCCAGGCAGAATAGCTCTGTCTTAAGGAGCTTAAATCCTGCAGGGCCCTGGTCTCATGGGACAGAGCATTCCACCAGATCGGAGCCATCACTGAGAAGGCCCTGGCCCTGGTGGAGGATAGTCTGACTTCCTTAGGGCCCGGGACCTCTAAACAATCAGAATCCATTAGACTTGTTAATCTCTGGGTTGCGGGTTCGAGACCACATTGGGCCAAAGATTCCTGCCTCGCAAAGGGGTTGGGCTGGATGACCTCCTGGGGTACCTTCCAATTCTACGATTCTGGGGTCCCATGACAACATTTCCGGTCAGGCAAAGCACTTGGGGCGCGAAGCAGAGTTCCTGGAACTGTGATTCCCCTTTTCCTAAGGCGGGGATTCCGTCTCGATATGAGCAGAGTATTAAAAGGATGGATTATATTAGTTTTGAATTTGAAAAATACCCAAAATGCAGAGAGAATGAAGTTGAATACAGTGGTACCTCGGGTTAAGTACTTAATCCGTTCCGAAGGTCTGTTCTTAACCTGAAACTGTTCTTAACCTGAAGCACCACGTTAGCTAATTGGGCCTCCCGATGCTGCTGCACCGCTGGGGCACGATTTTTGTTCTCATCCTGAAGCAAAGTTCTTAACCTGAAGCACTATTTCTGGGTTAGCAGAGTCTGTAACCTGAAGCGTATGTAACCCGAGGTACCACTGTATCTCTAGACATCTGGAACATGGGAAGTCCCAAGAAATTTTTTATAATTTGAATATATAATTGGTGTATTGTTATTATTGTAATTTGGATCGATTTGATTTGTCGTTTGTTGGAAGGTTGTTACTGAAAATGAATAAATTCCATAACAACAACAAAAAGTACTTTTTGGAAAGGTTAAAGGGTGTCGTCATCCGCCAACCAAAAAAAAAGGACAAATTGGCTATCTAATAACAACAACAACAATAATAATAATAATAATAATAATAATAATAATAATAATAATAATAATTTATTCATATCCCGCCCTCCCCAGCCAAAGCTGGGCTCAGAGCGGCTAACAATAAAAGTAACACAGTTTACATAAAATAACAATCAAGGTAAGGAGGGTCAAATTTGGCAGGTAAGAGAAATCTAAGCAGATTCTAAGAATTTCTAGCCTTAAGGACTAGAAACTTAAAGAGCAAACGGGGCAATGTTTGCGGATGAATTTTCGCTCAGCGCCCCGAATTGGTGCTTTGGTTTGCGAAACGGTTATTGAAATAATAATAATTTATTATTTATACCCCGCCCATCTGGCTCAGTTTCCCCAGCCGCTCTGGGCGGCTCCCAATCGAGTGTTAAAAACAATACAGCGTTAAATATTAAAAACTTCCCTGAACAGGGCTGCCTTCAGATGTCTTTTAAAGATAAGATAGCTGCTTATTTCCTTGACATCTGATGGGAGGGCGTTCCACAGGGCGGGCGCCACCACCGAGAAGGCCCTCTGCCTGGTTCCCTGTAACCTCGCTTCTCGCAAGGAGGGAACTGCTAGAAGGTTCTCGGTGCTGGACCTCAGTGTCCGGGCTGGACGATGGGGGTGGAGACGCTCCTTCAGGTATACAGGACCAAGGCCGTTTAGGGCTTTCAATTAGCGTGATTTAGGCTGAGCGGCTGGGGAATATTCCGGGCTAGTTTGGGCCCAGCAGGCTTAAGGTCCCTGTCTCTCTGTGTGTGTTGGTGATTCCAGTTCGATGGCTTTTTGTTTCCCTCCGCTAGGGTGTCATAATTGCGGCTGCAAAGATTTCCAGAGCTCCAGCGGCGCTTCCCCTGGAACGGCGAGATAACAGGGAGATCAATTATCTCCCAGGAAACTATCAGCTATAGAAAGGGGGTGGAGGGGGAGAGAACGAAGGAAAGAATAGGGGAAAAAGCGAAACCACCATCTGATTCCACGTGCGGCAGGATTCTATGCAGAGGTTGCATAGAAGCCGCAAAAAAAGGAATCTGCGTTTTTGCCTTTTTGAAAAACCTCCTAGTCCACATGAAGGTGGGATTGGATCCGTTTGGGATTTTTTCCCCCCATTCGCCTCCTTTAAGAGGACGGCTGCCCTCGCAATGTGGTCTTTAAAAGCTTGACCAGCAAATCTGGATGCCCTCTATGTGCCCCCCCCAAAAAAAACTATTTCAGAGCATCCCCTGGAGTAAATTTGTGGTGGTAATGAGGGGTGGCAAGAGAGATGTACAAGCCATGTCATAGAACCACAAAGAAGTTAAAAGCTGTCCAATATAAGATGGATCGGAACGCGGGTGGCGCTGTGGGTTAAACCACAGAGCCTAGGACTTGCCGATCAGAAAGTCGGCGGTTTGAATCCCCGCGATGGGGTGAGCTCCCGTTGCTCGGTCCCTGCTCCTGCCAACCTAGCAGTTCGAAAGCACGTCAAAGTGCAAGTAGATAAATAGGTACCACTCTGGCAGGAAGGTAAACGGCGTTTCCGTGCGCTGCTCTGGTTCGCCAGAAGCGGCTTAGTCCTGCTGGCCACATGACCCGGAAGCTGTACGCCGGCTCCCTCGGCCAATAAAGCGAGATGAGTGCCGCAACCCCAGAGTCGGCCACGACTGGACCTAACGGCCGAATGAATTTATCGTTCGCTGCTGCTATGATTTGCTACCGTTAGCCTAGTTAAAAACCAAACAAAGACACCCAGAGGTCTGCCGTGTGGTTATCTAGATTACAGTGGTACCTTGGATTAAGAACTTAATTCGTTCCAGAGGTCCGTTCTTAACCTGAAACTGTTCTTAACCTGAAGCAGCACTTTAGCTAATGGGGTCTCCCGCTGCCGCCAGAGCACGATTACTGTTCTCATCCTGAAGCAAAGTTCTTAACCTGAAGCACTATTTCTGGGTTAGCGGAACCTGTAACCTGAAGCGTATGTAACCCGAGGTACCACTGTATATACGGGATGAGCCTTGAGTCTTGATCCGTGCAAACTCATCCTCACGGACGTCTCATTGCAGTAGCAAAGTAGAGCTTCCAGGTACAGGGTTAGTGTATCTGAAATTGCTGAAGGAGTAGAAGAAGGCTAAGGCGATTCTTACCCTATTTCGCTGTTGTTGTTTTCCTTCCTCAAATCCTAACTCTTCCTCTCCATCTCCTCTGCCCCTTCCAGTACTACGAGATGTCCTATGGGCTCAATATTGAAATGCACAAACAGGTAAGGCGCAGCTTTCTAGTCCTCATGGCGGTTTACCCTTAACTCAGCCTGTCCCCAGACCGCAGTGTCCCTTAGCCAGCCCCTTTGTTGTCTCCCTGTAGGGAAGAATGGAGCAAGTCCGTTTTTTACTTAGGAGCCTGCCCAGGTTTGCATTGAGCTGTGGTTTCTTTTTTAAAAAATAAAAATTAGCATTTTTAATGGAAGAAAGTGAGGAGGAATTAAAGAACCTTTTAATAAGGGTGAAATAGGAGAGCGCAAAATATGGTCTGAAGCTCAAAAAAACAAATTTCATGGCCACTGGTCCCATCACCTCCCGGCAAATAGAAGGGGAAGAAATGGAGGCAGTGAGAGATTTTACTTTCTTGGGAGAAAAGCAATGACAAACCTAGACAGCATCTTCAAAAGCAGAGACATCACCTTGCCAACAAAGCTCCGTATAGTTAAAGCTATGGTTTTCCCAGTAGTGATGTATGGAAGTGAAAGCTGGACCGTAAAGAAGGCTGGTCACTGAAGAATGGATGCTTTTGAATTCTGGTGCTGGAGGAGACTCTTGAGAGTCCCATGGACTGCAAGAAGATCAAACCTCTCCATTCTGAAGGAAATCAGCCCTGAGTGCTCACTGGAAGGACAGATCGTGAAGCTGAGGCTCCAAGACTTTGGCCACCTCAGGAGAAAAGAAGACTCCCTGGAAAAGACCCTGATGTTGGGAAAGATGGAGGGCACAAGGAGAAGGGGACGAAAGAGGATGAGATGGTGGGATGGTGTTCTCGAAGCTACCAGCATGAGTTTGACCAAACTGCGGGAGGCGGTGGAAGACAGGAGTGCCTGGCGTGCTCTGGTCCAGGGGGTCATGAAGAGGCGGACACAACAAAATGACTAAACAACAACAAATGCTCTCTCTCCCCCAGAAACAAATGCATATTTGTATGCATTTTGTCCTTAAAATACTCATTTTTGCATACCCTTTCCCTCCTAAAATGCACAGTTTGGGCACGCTTTTCTCTTAAAATATATTGGGGTTTTTGTATCAGTGGTGAAAGCGTTCAGTTTTCCAAAAAAAAGATTAAGCGGTCTTCCTTCCCTGACTTAACGACGCTCGTTAGTTTCACCGTATATACCACATCCCATATTTTTGATATAAAATCCTCTGTAACGTCAAACGTTTACGATGACCCTGCAAGATAAGCCAGTGTCTACAATCCCTGTGTTCCAGGGCTAAGGCTTGTGAATCCATAGGTGAGGTGAGATTAAGTCACAAAAGTGGCTAATGTACATTACCCCCCCAACTGGTGTCTTCCAGATGTTTTGGGCTTCACCTCACATCAGCCCTGGCCTGCACCACTGCCACCATGGTGTTTGAAAGACTTGAGTTGGCATCTTTTCAATTGACGTTCCTTCTGTCTTCGTGTTGAACCTTTCTGTCTTCGTGTTGAACCTTTCTGTCTTCACGTTGACTCTTTCTGTCTTCCATTTCAGGCTGAAATTGTCAAGAGGTTAAACGGGATCTGTGCTCAAGTGTTGCCCTATCTTTCCCAAGAGGTAACTCTTCTCCCTTCTTCTTTGTTGCAAATGGGGGTTGCAAGGGAGAAATAGGGTTGGATTTCATCACTGAAAAAACCAAAATGTTCCCCACCACTTTCTAGAGCACCTTCGTCTTTCCTAAGGAGGACAGACTTCACTCAGATTGCTTTTGGGCTTGGTGACTTGGCACACTTTGGATGACAACATTGGGAGTGTGACAGGGCCTAGTGTGACAGGGTATCAACCCCATTCCTTCTCTAACAACCTGAAAGCTTCCTGTCCTTCACCCCATACCTGACACACTGAATAACAGTGTGTCGGCCACCAGTGCTCCTGGGATATTGAGTTTCCCAGGGCACCTGAGAACTCAGCAGGGAAAACAAGGTGCCCTGGGAACTCTACCTCCCAGGGCTCCTTGCATGCTCGCAACCGCACCCCAGGCCTTCCTCTCCAAAGTGCACTATAGGATGGTTAGATTTCGGGGTGCCTGATATTTGGGCGCCATGGGAAACCGCACACCCCAGGGCTCCTTGCTGATGTTCAGCGGCTCAGTCAACTTCTGAACGTCTTGGGAAGACCCGACGTTCTGCTTGTAACACGGCTGGGTGTGTAGGAGCTCAAGAAATCCCAGGCAAATCTCATCCTCGCTCCAGCATTTATTTTGGCTCGACCGCTCCCCTCTTTGAAACTGTTCCGTCCGTTGATCTCCCCGCTTCCCTTGCTGCCCCCTCGTTCCCGGACCTCCTTGCTGCCCCACCAGTGGAATATGTCTGTGGTTTTGTTGTTATTTGCTTTTTGTTTCTCCAGCATCAACAACAGGTTCTCGGAGCCATTGAACGAGCCAAGCAAGTGACGGCGCCGGAACTCAACTCTATCATCCGGGTCCGTGGCGTTCCGTACGGGAACTGGGCGGTGGGTAGGAGGGAAGAGCATTGGCATTCCTTCCCCTGAGAGGGAGGAGAGCATAGTGGTTAGCGTTGGGCTGGGACTGGGGAGAGCCTACTTCGAAAACTAAAAGGGGGGAGGAATCCTGCACGTTTGCAGCTTGCTAAGAATGTGCAAATAAATCACTATTGCTTGTTATTATTGGTACTTTTTTTCTTGGGGGATGCATACCCCGAAACATTTTGTGAATCTTTGTGCTGTTGCCTGTTTACTCTATTTATTGCTCCCGATTTGAACTATAAAACGGTGGTTTTCTCGAGTCAAAATGAGAGTACCCCGAAACATTTTTTTCCAGAAAAAAAAGCACTGGTGGTTATTATTAATACCGTGGTACCTCGGTTGTTGAACAGGTCGGCTCCTGAACACCGCAAACCCGGAAGTGAGTGTTCCGGTTTGCGGACGTTTTTCGGAAGCCGAACGTCCAGCGTGGCTTCCGATTGGGTGCAGGAAGCTCCTGCAGCCAATCAGAAGCCGCGTGTTGGTTTTCGAATGTTTCCGGGAGTCGAATGGACTCCCAGAACGGATTAAGTTTGACAACCAAGGTACCACTGTACCTGGATTCCTGTGTTGTAAACTCCAACCTGGAGGGGATATGGGTCAACCTCTGCTACTCTTACACCCACAAAGGTTTACTTGTTTAAAGCAAACTTTGCCTCGCAGGGGTTTTGGAGTACAGCTCCCATCAGCCCCAAGTTTCATACTGGCTGGGGTGGCCGAGAGTTGTAATCTGAAGCCCTAAATAGTATCTGTCGCCTTCTGAATGAGTCGCTGCTCTGGGTTGGCTCTTCGTTGTCTATGGTCCTCACTTTCCTGGGGAGCAAGGGACGCGGGGAGCTGTCCCTGAAGGAGCTGTCCCAACGACTCTGTCACGCTTGGGGCCAAACTCTGAAAAGAGCCCGAATTCAGGGACTCGTGCAGGGAGACGACAGGCACCCTTGAGGGGGGTCGCCCTGCCGCGCCTCTCACTTGCTCTCGCCGCACCTAATGTGCCGCACGTATCCACTCCTTTAGCGGAGGCAAGGCAAGGCAGCACAGTGACTCGTTCAGAAGAGCTCAACGGGCACCCTCTTGTGAATTGAGCTGTTTTGAGCTATGCGTTACTTGTCATGTTGCTATCCTGGCTTCTGGGTCGTGGGGCACGGCTCCCAGCCATTTTATCCTCGCGGCAACCCTGTAGGTCAGCGTTAAGAGGGCTCGCTGTCGCTTCCAGCGGTTGTTGAACTCTCTTCCGCCTCAGCAAGCATGCTCAGTGGTTAAGCTTGATGGGATTTGTGGGGAGCTACTGGGACGCGGGTGGCGCTGTGGGTAAAAGCCTCAGCGCCTAGGACTTGCCAATCGCATGGTCGGCGGTTCGAATCCCCGCGGCGGGGTGCGCTCCCGTCGTTCGGTCCCAGCGCCTGCCAACCTAGCAGTTCGAAAGCACCCCCGGGTGCAAGTAGATAAATAGGGACCGCTTACCAGCGGGAAGGTAAACGGCGTTCCGTGTGCTGCGCTGGCTCGCCAGATGCAGCTTGTCACGCTGGCCACGTGACCCGGAAGTGTCTGCGGACAGCGCTGGCTTCCGGCCTCTTGAGTGAGATGAGCGCACAACCCTAGAGTCTGTCAAGACTGGCCCATACGGGCAGGGGTACCTTTACCTTTACTGGGAAGCCCACCCCTGTTGGTTAGGCCGAGAGACATAACAAGCGACCCAGTGTAAACGCAGCACGGACTGGGGATCTGACACCACTTTCATTGCTTTCTTGTGGCATTCTTGCGGCCCATGACAACATCAGCAAGGAGCCCTGGGATGCTCTGTTTCCCGTGGCCCCTAAATTTCAGGTTTGTTAGTACACTCCTGTCGTTTCCCCCCCCCCCCTTCCTTTCCCATCTTCCTTAAATACCCACCTTGGCTCCTCTGCGAGTTGCCATCGAAGACGTCCTCTCCAGACCGGCTACCCAAAAGGGGAAGAACTGTTTTGTCTGCCCCACCCAATAATGGCATTAGCAAAAACCAGTAAGACTTGATTTAAATCTTCTTTTTTACAGAAAGACTCATTCTTGTTGGCACATTATCTTAAAATTTACAACCAGATGAAGGTTTCATATTTTGAAATTATAAACTTTTCAGAGTAGTTTTTAATCAAAAATGACTGATTTGGTTATACCAGTGACGGCCAACTCTCCCAGAAATAAAAACTGGCAGTGATCTACTGCTTTTTTGCAGGGGGGGTGATTTCAGGTCAAAGTTGTGGAGCTTTTGTTGAAAGTTACCGTATTTTTCACTCTATAAGATGCACCAGACCACAAGACGCACCTAGTTTTTGGAGGAGGAAAACAAGGAAAAAAATATTCTGAATCTCAGAAGCCAGAACAGCAAGAGGATTCGCTGCGCAGTGAAAGCAGGAATCCCTCTTGCTGTTCTGGCTTCTGGGATAGCTGCGCAGCCTGCATTCGCTCCATAAGACGCACACACATTTCCCCTTACTTTTTAGGAGGGAAAAAGGAAGTCTTATAGAGCAAAAAATACGGTATTTCACATGCTGCTGAGGAAAACGCCAAGGTCCAAACTGGATAGGGTTTAGATTTTTTTTTTTAATCCGAAAAATGGCCTAGGATAACAAAGTCTCTCCCTTCTGGAGTGGGGGATATGGGGCCACCGGGCACTTGGCTCTTCAGGGAAATTGCATCTTGGGTATTTTGGGGGGTGGTACCACCCCCCCTCCTGTGTTTCTAAAAGTGGCTCCTGTGAACACAAGCTCTTGGGGACCACAAGACCTTCTTAAAAGAGATGTTTCACCTTTTCCCCGTAGACCAAAGATACTTTAAGGTGTAGGACCTGCAACAAAGTGTTGCAGTGTAGTTTGCCGCTGTTCGGGATTCTGGCCCAAGATTATCCAACCTGTTAACTCCCCCTCCCTCCCCCCCATGTTTTCCCTTCTCCACCCCCCATCAGTTAATGAACATGCCACGACTACCATGCACGGCCAGTCCTCGTTTCAATGTCTGGTTGGGGTGCCCTGCCATTAACTCAGACGTTTTGGGCAAGCTTCGGGTTTTCTTCCCACTCTGCCGACAGCTCCCTCTTGGTGGTGGGTCAAAACTTTGCCGTCCCCGATGCCTCACCCAAACCAGGAATGGGGGCTCCGGCTGTTGTACTACAATTCCCATCACCTGCAACTGGTGCTTGTGGACTTTGTAGTCCGGCAAAATTTGAAAGGCCGCAGGTTCCGCATCCCAGAGCTTTTTTAAAAAACCGAAGCATTCTCCCACTGCTGTAGAAATACTCTGTTTTGCCCGCATGCGAACAGAACTGATAATGTGATTTTTTTTGCAGAGGTGGTTTGCAGTCGGCTCTCCCTTTGCAAGCCCCACTCACCCATCCCTTTGTCCCCTCCCCTCTTCCTTTGCTTTCTCGTTTCCCTACAGCAGCAGCTCCAAGCTCACCAGCTCTCCCAGCTCCAAGCGCTTGCCTTGCCGTTGACCCCGCTGCCCGTGGGGCTTCAGCCTCCGTCGCTCCCGGCCGTCAGCGCCAGCACTGGCCTGCTGTCGCTGTCCGCCCTCGGCTCGCAAGCCCACCTCTCCAAGGAAGACAAGAACGGCCACGACGGGGACGCCCACCAGGATGACGACGGGGAGAAGTCGGATTAGACCCGGTTTGGGTGGGGGGAATCCGGGGGGGGCGGTGGCACAAAAGGGGAAAGCTGCGATAAAAGTTGCGGTATCCACTCTGGCTAGCGCTCGGTGGACCCGTTGGTGTTGTTTGGCAGGGGGTGGGGCGGGGGGAGGAGTTTAGCCTGCCCCGCCCACCTCTGCAGCAATAACGTTTTTGGGTCCCCCCCCCCCTTTTGGAATTCCAGCCCCCCGTTGCCGGAACAATTTTACCCAGAGGCACAATCCTGATCACTGCAATGAATTGCAGGTGGACACCACCCTGATTAATTTTGAGTTTCTGCACGGGAACGCTTGCATCGAAACGCTAGCTTCCCTCGACAAAATTGCCACCACCAGCTGCCAGCGGCTTGCCGGGAACTCTGTATATGCTCCAGGGCCACCCATAACCACTTGCTGTTTTTCGCCTAGCGTGGCAGAAGTCCAAACAGTGGTTTTGTGGGGCAATGAGTGACCTGGCTTTGGGCAGAACGGAGGGGGAGATTGTCCCGAGCTGCTGTATGAGAGAGGCTGCTTTTTTGAGTTTTACAAAATGGAGAACAACCAGCCCTGGCAGATAGCAGGGGGGAAATCAGGCCGTAGGGGGTGGCTAAATGCTTTGCAGTAGATCGGGGAAAGTTTCCGAGTCCTGGTTGTCCAACAATGAAAAGGACCCCCCAAAAAAATTTTCCCTCTTCACATCTAGTTATTTTGAGACTTCTTGGAAGTTTTAAAAATCCACCCCTGTTTTAGGTGACTGATGGTGCAATCCTAACTGGGTCTACTCGGAAGCAAATCATATTCAGTAGGGCTTGCTTCCAAGTAAGGGGTTAGGATTGCAACTTGACAAATTAAATAAACAACAAGTCCAGGGGGTCACCAGTGCAGTACTCACGGGCGCCAGTGTGTCCCATCACGAGCGCCCGCGAAAGGTCTCCGTAAATAACACCCTCAAAAATTCGTAGTGTGCGAAAAACTGCTCTTCCTGCCCAGTTTGTGCTTCTACGGGTTCAGCTCAGTGGGCAGCCAATTTGTGCTATGCTGCACTCCTTGCCGCGGCCATTTCGGGACTGGTGCAAAATCCATGAGCGCCCTGTGGCTTGAAACGGTTTGCGAGCCCTGCGTTAAGTGGCGCGGTTCAAATCCCCACGACGGGGTGAGCTCCCGTTGCTCTGTCCCAGCTCCTGCCAACCTAACAGTTCAAAACCACACCAGTGCAAGTAGATAAATAGGTACCGCTCTGGCGGGAAGGTAAACGGTGTTTCCGTGTGCTTGGTTTCCGTCATGCGCCAGAAGCGGTTTAGTCCTGACCCGGAAAGCTGTCTGCGGACAAAAGCCGGCTCCCTCAGCCTGAAAGCGAGATGAGCGCCGCAACCCCATAGTCGCCTTTGACTGGACTTAACCGTCCAGGGGTCCTTTACCTTTACCTAAGCGTTAGGAAATCTGGCCTGTTGGGTGTGGCTTGTGGGGTGGAGATGATCGTTGGCACTGTTCCCTGAGTTGCGTAAGGCTATGGTCTCTAAGCCTCTCTTCTGCTGCAGCCCTCAAGGTTTTAGTAAGAAAGCAAGCAGAAAAATTTGCTCCTGAACACCAACATTTGTGATGTTTTCCGAACCACCAAACCAGTAGAGGAGGTGGCTTGCGGAACAGAGAACCGTGCTTTTATGTTCCTCCAGACCTTGAGCGTGCATCGCTTCTGGTTAACCTGGGAAGGACGTACCTTCAGGGGCTGGTGGCAGCCCCCGAGACGTCTTTGTTCGGCCCCCCGGAAGCCTCCGCAACCCACGATCCTTTGCTGGCCCCGTTCCGCACAATTCCCGAGTCCTTTGGCCTTGCTGGAAGGTGCCCTTTGCTAACATGTCCCGCTCGCCTCGATGGAGAGGGTGGGTGTCAAAACTCGCCCGTTTGCCCCGCCCAGTTCCGCCTCTGGCCCCGCCCACCAGCAGGTTGCAGTCCCGCCCCCAGAAGGGAACCTGTCCATCAAGCTGCCGGCAAAAAACCCCCGGCATTTCCCGAACGCCGCCCCTGTTGTGCGTGGCACTACGCACGTGCCAACAAGCACCTAGGAAGTTTTTTGCCCGCCCTCTCGTTCCTTCGCGCGCTCGCCCATAACCTGTCGAGAACCTCCATTATCCACGCAGCGACTCCCCATTGCTTAACCTCCCCCGCTGTTCCTGCGCATAGCGGTTCCCACAAACGATTTTTCTTTCTTTCTCTCAATGCACAGATTCTTCAGATTCCCTTCCCCGCCGGTGCAGTTTTAGATAAATGAGCACCTTTTTTGTCCTTTTTAATTTTTATTTTTGCATGTGTCTCGTTTTTAAGGTAGCACAGAATCGGAGTTTTTTTATATATATCTATATCTATAAATATATAAATATATTCATCCCATATTCCTCCTTCCGGGTGACTTTTGACGTGGTGTCGGTTCTCCCCCCCCCCCCCCAAAAGAAAAAAACACACACCCTTCCTTATCTGTGAGCCACATTCTTGCAAATTTAGGTTCTTCCCAGTATCCCAGCGGCTAATGTCCTTTTCATTATTTCTTCCTCACCCCCCTGAAAGGGGAGAAGGGTGGTAAGGGGAGAAAAATACGACAATTCTCAACCCCCCTCCCCCCACTTTTTAATGTTTTTGTTTTGAACTCTCCCTGTTGTCGTTTTTTTTTTAAAGGATACTGCAACTTTTTCTTCTCTTTCTGTAAGCTAGCTTGACTCTTTATCCCCAACCCCATTTAACGAAAGAAATTTTAAGACAAAAAAAAAAGAGATTTTCGTGTTTGTATATATTCCTTTAGAGGAAGAGAGGAGGAAAAAAAGGAAGGAAGGAAGAAAAGAAAAGAAAAAAGAAACCTTTGTTTGCTTCATGTGTTTATTAATCACTTGACCTATATATTAAGAGGAACTGAGAGAAATTAATTCTGTATTAAGGGTGTCTTAGCTGTGCCTTTTTAAATAAAAGAAATCAGATGGTTGGTTAAAACTGCAGCTGTTTTTCTTGTGTTGACTGTTCATTGCCACCAGGGGGAGCCAAAACCTCACCATGGGATCTGCTAGAGCTCCCCCTAGTGGGCCGGTGGTGGTAGTGCAGCTTCTGCCTGATTGGCTGCCGGGCGCCAGAAATGAGTCAATGGGTGTCCTCCTGGCTGTCAGATGACAGAAATGAGCCAGTGGGTGTTCTCTTGGTCATAGAATCATAGAATCAGAGTTGGAAGAGACCACAAGGGCCATCAAGTCCAACCCCCTGCCAAGCAGGAAACACCATCAGAGCACTCCTGACATATGGTTGTCAAGCCTCTGCTTAAAGACCTCCAAAGAAGGAGACTCCACCACACTCCTTGGCAGAAAATTCCACTGTCAAACAGCTCTTACTGTCAGGAAGTTCTTCCTAATGTTGAGGTGGAATCTTCTTTCTTGTAGTTTGGATCCATTGCTCCGTGTCCGCTTCTCTGGAGCAGCAGAAAACAACCTTTCTCCCTCCTCTATGTGACATCCTTTTATATATTTGAACATGGCTATCATATCACCCCTTAACCTCCTCTTCTCCAGGCTAAACATGCCCAGCTCCCTTAGCTGTTCCTCATAAGGCATCGTTTCCAGGCCTTTGACCATTTTGGTTGCCCTCCTCTGGACACGTTCCAGTTTGTCAGTGTCCTTCTTGAACTGTGGTGCCCAGAACTGGACACAGTACTCCAGGTGAGGTCTGACCAGAGCAGAATACAGTGGCACTATTACTTCCCTTGATCTAGATGCTATACTCCTATTGATGCAGCCCAGAATTGCATTGGCTTTTTTAGCTGCCGCGTCACACTGTTGGCTCATGTCAAGTTTC
The DNA here is from genome assembly GCF_965153285.1 of Podarcis tiliguerta. Taxonomy (NCBI): domain Eukaryota; kingdom Metazoa; phylum Chordata; class Lepidosauria; order Squamata; family Lacertidae; genus Podarcis; species Podarcis tiliguerta. The sequence goes on along the minus strand of NC_139551.1, from coordinate 4,708,964 downwards.
TGGTCAACCAAGACTCCTAGATCCTTTTCACATGTACTGCTCTCAATCCTATATAGCCTCGGGCTGCATCTTGGCTCCTGGGCCAGTTAACCCTTGAGAGAAGATGTTCATAGACTGCCTCCTCTCATTTCAGACAAGAAATCTGGAAACTGAGACGTTCAGAAGTCTCAAAGAAAAACAACTTGAGTTAAATAGCTCTTTGACACACCGTTGGAGCTCTAATTAATTTATTAATTTGTTAATAAATTGTTAATTTATTTATGGTGGTGGTGGTGGTGATGATGATGATAATATAATATGCTGCCCTTCATACAAATATCTCTGGGTGGTTCATGTTATATTTATTATTGTTATTATTATTATTAATAATAATATACGACACTTCATACATATATCTCAGGGTGTGGTTCCCGGAACACGTACCGTATTTTTCCGTGTATAACACGCTCCCATGTATAAAATGGGACTCAAAATTAAGAAAATGGGGAGATTGCCCCTCCGTGTATAAGACCACCTCCCATTTTTTAACATTTTTTAGTAAAAAAAACAAAACCTAGTCTCATACACGGAAAAGTGCGGTATTTATTTCACAAAGTATTTATTTTACAAACAGCTGGATTGGGTTTGAAACAAACAAACATGCGCACACACCCAGTTTACAAAATATAAAACAGTGAAATATAATAATAATAATAATTTTTTAAAAAATTTACAGCCCTACTTTAAAACATACAAAAGTTAAAACGCTGACTGAAACTGATTAAAATCCAGTCAGACTTTCTAAGCCTTTAGGTAGGCTGGTCTGAAGAAGAATGTTTTTTAGCATTCTTAGGCGGTTGGAGGATGGATGGCGGTTAACAGATTGAGGTTGAATCCTGACAAGACCAGTACTGTTTTTTGGGGATAGGAGACGGGCAGGGGTGGGGGATTCCCTGGTCCTGAATGGGGTAACTGTGCCCCTGAAGGACCAGGTGCGCAGCCTGGGAGTCATTTTGGACTCAGAGCTGCCCATGGAGGCAAAAGTTAATTCTGTGTCCAGGGCGGCTGTCTATCAGCTCCATCTGGTACGCAGGCTGAGACGCTCCCTGCCCGCAGACTGCCTCACCAGAGTGGTGCATGCTCTGGTCATCTCCCTCTTGGACTACTGCAATGCACTCTACGTGGGGCTGCCTTTGAAGGTGACCCGGAAACTACAACTAATCCAGAATGCAGCAGCCAGACTGGGGACTGGGAGTGGCCGCCGAGACCATATAACACCGGTCTTGAAAGACCTACATTGGCTCCCAGTACGTTTTCGAGCACCATTCAAAGTGTTGGTGCTGACCTTGAAAGCCCTAAATGGCCCAGTATCCCTGAAGGAGCATCTCCACACCCATTGTCCAGCCTGGACACTGAGGTCCAGCTCCGAGGGCTTTCTGGCGGTTCCCTCCCTGCGAGAAGCCAAGTTACAGGGAACCAGGCAGATGTCCCAGATGTCAAAGAGAACAACAACTACCAGACTTTTAGAAGACATCTGAAGGCAGCCCTGTTTTTAATGTTTGATGTATTACAGTATTTTAATATTGTGCTCTGATAGTTAAAATCACTTGATTAGGACCCGAGTTCAAATCCCCCCTCTTAGCTATGTAGCCCACTTGGGGGGACCTTGGAGAACAGGTGTTTAGTTGCAACCGCCTGGCCTGGTCTACCTCTCATGGTTCTTGCGATGACGGAATAACGAGCGGGGAGAACATTGTGCCTCGTGCCTTTGGAGAAAATGCAGGATAGAAACGGATCAAATACAGTAACTTCTGGGAGATGATATATAATGAGACGAAAAACATGTTGAAATGTACATTTATAAAGAAACCAGAAGCATTTTTACCGGGCATTGTAGGAAGTGATATAAATAGAAAGGAATGTAAGTTGTTTTATATGCAACAACAGCAGCAAGAATATTATTGCCACAAAAATGGAAGCAGGAAGAATTACCGACGATTGAAGAATGGAGGATGAAGTTATTGGACTATGCAGAACTAGATAAACTAACAGGAACAGTGGCGTAGCGTGGGTTGTCAGCACCCGGGGCAAGGCAAGTAATTTGCGCCCCCCCCCCGCTGCACTGTCCCTCCCCCAGATAGTCCCTCGCTCTCTCTCTGCACCGCACGGCATGCCTGGCACCCTCCCCTCCACAGTGGGCGGCGACCCGGCGGCTCGGATCGGATTCGCACAGCCAGCACTGCAGTGAGAGAGAGAGTGAGCCAGGTATGGGCAGAGAGCTGCGAGTGCGAGCACGCCCCCCCCCAGATGTTGCGCCCGGTGCGGCCGGCCCCCCCTGCACCCCCCACGCTACGCCACTGAACAGGAAGGATTCGAGATCTGCAGGACCAGAAATTCACAGAAGACTGGTGTAAATTTACAAACTATTTGTGATGATCAGACGACGCTTGCAGCTTTGCAAGAAGTTTTGTGAGGAGAATTATTGGAACTATTGCAAAAAATGGATAAAGGGGAGGATGGTTAGTTAAGATAATTAAAAGCAATATGAATTTAAGAAATGCACAAGAAGTGATTAAAACGGCGGATCATCAGAGGTGCTGAGGCAAGTCCAAAAAAGACTGTATAAGCGGTGAAGTTTTGTGGTATGTATTATAATTTATATGTTAAAATTAATAAAAATTATTATAAAAAAAGAAGAAACGGAGTTAATACAGTCAACGAACCATTGCAAAATTTGGCCAAGCTGTCTTGTTATTATGCCCACCGGCTGATAAAGCCTAGCCTGATTTTTCTCTCCTCTTTCCTCGGTTTTTTTAAAGAAAATCTTATTCTTTTTACTGCCTGGCATTGCCGGTGGATTTGGGGATGATTTGTCAAGGCATAGAAACCTGCTTTCGCCTCCCAGAGCATCACTAATGCAGTAGCTGAATCTAAGAGGGAGTTGGAGAGAGAGAGAGAGAGAGAGAAGGAGGGACATCAATAATTGAGACGCCACTCAAGAGCTGTAAGAAGGGAAAACGGGAGCTGGAAGGATAAGGTCAAAAGCCATTGCGGCTCGTTCTGGAGCGAGGCTCTCCACAAGGACACAGGAAGGATCACGTCCACAAAACAAGGATTTATTTGTTTTCGACAGAACCGCAAATGCCCGCATTGCCAGGACATAAGTTCCGCGCAGGGTAGGACACAACCCGTGGACTCTGCCTCCCAACTGAGGCCTTAAAAAAGGAAAAGCAGGACACATGGTTAGTATTTATCTATGCCTTTCTAGGATTCAGAAGGACGCGGGTGGCGCTGTGGGTTAAACCACAGAGCCTAGGACTTGCCGATCAGAAGGTCGGCGGTTCGAATCCTCGCGACGGGGTGAGCTCCCGTTGCTCGGTCCCTGCTCCTGCCCACCTAGCAGTTCAAAAGCACACCAAAGTGCTAGTAGATAAATAGGTACCGCTCCTGCGGGAAGGTAAACGGCATTTCCGTGCGCTGCTCTGGTTCGCCAGAAGCGGCTCAGTCCTGCTGGCCACATGACCTGGAAGCTGTACGCCGGCTCCCTCGGCCAGTGAAGCGAGATGAGCGCCACAACCCCAGAGTCGTTCACGACTGGACCTGATGGTCAGGGGTCCCTTTAGCTTGACTTCTCATGATCTGGGCACTTTTGTTGATGCAGCCTAGAATTGCAGTAGCCTTTTTTCTTTGCTGTTGACTCACACAATCATATAAGAGCTGGATGGGACCCCGGAGGTCCTGTAGACCAACCCCTTACAGTGAATCTCTGTCTTCGGAGGTTTTGTAGCACAACCGTTTCCAAAGTCTGGCTTGCGCATCTTCACAAGACACGGGCAGCTGGGAGACAGCCAGGGTCACATAGAGACTATTTTCACACACCTTGACTTGTTTTCTCCAACAAAAGCTGGAGAGAGAGAGAGAGAGAGAGAGAGAGAGAGAGAGAGAGAGAGAGAGTATGCTGCAGACCCAAGAGCCAATGCGGCCCTCCCTTCCTCTCTATCCGGCCCTCAAAAGTCTTCCCTGGCTTCACCCTTCACTGGCTCTACTGTCTGAACAGAGACTGCAATTAATCCAGAATGCGGGAGCTAGACTGGGGACTGGGAGTGGACGCCGGGACCACATAACACTGGTCCTGAGAGATCTCCATTGGCTCCCAGTACGTTTACGAGCACAATTCAAAGCGTTGGTGCTTATCTTGAAAGCCCTAAACGGCCCAGTATACCTGAAGGAGCCTTCTGGCACTTCTCTCATTGCGAGAAGTGAGGTTACAGGGAACCAGGCAGAGGGCCTTCTCGGTGGTGGCGCCCGCCCTGTGGAACGCCCTCCCTTCAGATGTGAAGGACATAAGCAGCTATCCTATCTTTAAATATGAGGGTGAATGAGGAGAGTGCAAAATATGGTCTGAAGCTCAACATCAAAAAAACGAAGATCATGGCCACTGGGCCCATCACCTCCTGGCAAATAGAAGGGGAAGAAATGGAGGCAGTGAAAGATTTTACTTTCTTGGGCTCCATGATCACTGCAGATGGTGACAGCAGCCACGAAATTAAAAGACGCCTGCTTCTTGGGAGAAAAGCTATGACAAACCTAGACAGCATCTTAAAAAGCAGAGACATCACCTTGCCGACAAAGGTCCATATAATTAAAGCTGTGGTTTTCCCAGTAGTGATGTATGGAAGTGAGAGCTGGATCATAAAGAAGGATAATCGCTGGAGAATGGATGCTTTTGAATTCTAGTGCTGGAGGAGACTCTTGAGAGTCCCATTGACTGCAAGAAGATCAAACCTCTCCATTCTTCAAGAAATCAGCCCTGAGTGCTCACTGGAAGGACAGATCCTGAAGCTGAGGCTCCAAGACTTTGGCCACCTCAGGAGAAGAGAAGACTCCCTGGAAAAGACCCTGATGTTGGGAAAGATGGAGGGCACAAGGAGAAGGGGACGACAGAGGGAGAGATGGTGGGACAGTGTTCTCGAAGCTACCAGCATGAGTTTGTCCAAACTGCGGGAGGCAGTGGAAGACAGGAGTGCCTGGCGTGCTCTGGTCCAGGGGGTCACGAAGAGGCGGACACGACTAAACAGGAACAAGGCATGGAAGACACACAGCCCTTTCCAGACACACAGAGCAATAGCTTTTCCTTCCCACACCCGTCTCCGATCCACAGCCGCCACACTTTTTTTGGCAAAAACAGTAAATAGCGTGATTAATAAAAGATTAGGGCGAAATGCGATGTATTAAATATTTAGATGGCGCAGATGCCAGGTTAGGTGGCAGAGACAAGTACATCTGGCTCCGGCAATATTTCAGGGGGTGGAGGGGTCCCACACGGCGTGTCGTCTCCCCCCCAACACACCTTGCTCCCCGATCGTTCCAGGAAACCAGCGAATTCATCTCTTTCTGTAAGCGCAAAATATGTTCTGAAGCTCAGCATCAAAAAAACGAAGAACATGGCCACTGGGCCCATCACCTGCTGGCAAATAGAAGGGGAAGAAATGGAGGCAGTGAGAGATTTGACTTTCTTGGGCTCCATGATCACTGCAGATGGTGACAGCAGCCACGAAATTAAAAGACGCCTGCTTCTTGGGAGAAAAGCTATGACAAACTTAGACAGCATCTTAAAAAGCAGAGACATCACATTGCCGACAAAGGTCCATATAGTCAAAGCTATGGTTTTCCCAGTAGTGATGTATGGAAGTGAGAGCTGGACCATAAAGAAGGCTGATTGCCGAAGAATGGATGCTTTTGAATTTTGGTGCTGGAGGAGACTCTTGAGAGTCCCATGGACTGCAAGAAGATCAAACCTCTCCATTCTTCAAGAAATCAGCCCTGAGTGCTCACTGGAAGGACAGATCGTGAAGCTGAGGCTCCAAGACTTTGGCCACCTCATGAGAAGAGAAGACTCCATGGAAAAGACCTTGATGTTGGGAAAGATGGAGGGCACAAGGAGAAGGGGACGACGGAGGACGAGATGGTGGGACAGTGTTCTCGAAGCTACCAGCATGAGTTTGTCCAAACTGCGGGAGGCAGTGGAAGACAGGAGTGCCTGGCGTGCTCTGGTCCAGGGGGTCACGAAGAGGCGGACACGACTAAACGACTAAACAACAACAACACCACTTCAATATGATTAGGAAAATGAGAGTACCCCTAAACATTTTTTTAGGGGGAGAAAAAAAGCACTGGCCATTTTGAAACCCTGGTTTCCCATGTCCTAGCTCAACCAGCCTCTTTAGAAAACCGCTTTGCACGTGCTCAGAGGCTGTGGCGTCCTTCCTCGTTTATTCTTCCCTGGCGTTTTTCCCATGGCGGAGGAAGCTTTTGTTACTGGGAAAGGGGGAGATGGAGAGCAGAGCAGAGGAAGCGAAGCAGATTTTATTTTATTTTTTATTGTTGTTGTTTTTTATTGGAAGGCGGCCTTTTGCTGATGGCGGGCGCTGGCGAGGTTTGGCTCTTGATGGATCCTGGCTGCTCTTGGAGCTGGAGAAAAGAGAGAGAGAGAGAGAGAGAGGGGAACCATCCTTTCTCTCCCTCTCTGCCTGCCTGCCTCTCTTGCTAATGCTTGATTGATAGCCAGCATAAAACCTTGCCAGGGTTAGATCAATGGGGTGCAATTATAGCAGCCAACCACTCAGGAGCTGGGAATGCCGAGGACCCCACGTTACTTTGATTGACAGCGCAGGGAGAGGGGGGGGAGGAGGGAGAAAGGGAGGGAGGGAGGGAGAGAGAAGGGGGGGCTTAGCTGTGCATGCAAGGGCTTCTGGGAAATGTAGTCCGCTGCTACTGCTACTGCTGGTACCTTACTAGCGCATCGAGTCTCCTTGCTCATCATTAATCGTCTGGCTATCTTGGGGTGGTTTAACTAGCTTCAACGCCCCCCAGGGGCATAGCCAGGGTTTTTGTTAGTGGGGGCAGAACCTCAGTTAAGTATTTTATTCCTTTAATTTTTTTAAGGAAAAAACAAACCCGGGTATTCTATCATGAGAGGTTTTTAATTTGTTGATGATGTAGAAACTGCACCTATGTGATATCTTTGAACGTGTGCAGAAATCATTGGAGTAAGTACTGTCCGCGGTCTCTGAATTATTTTTTTAAAACTTGTTTTGTGTATGTAATCCCAGCCGGTACAGGTAGGTAGCTAGATTTTTAAAAAACAAAAACAACCCTGTCAAATCTGTATTTTTTTTTCTGCCCATCCATGGATTGCGGAACACCTGTGTAAACAAGCTGCAACTCTGCTGGGTAGAAAAAAAAGTTAAGTGTTTTATTGATTTTTATTGATTTGGGGCAACGACAACCATAACACCCCCCCCCCAAAAAAACCCCCTTAAACCTGCTAGTTGCCTGATGGAATGAGTTTCTGCTCTCCTTATTTAGAGACATATTTTGGGTGCCCCTGTTTTTTGCTTACTTGAGAAGGAGGGGACAGCTTTTTCAGCCCAGGGGGCCGCATTTGGCCGCAGGCAGGCTCTTGGGGGCCGCATGAGGAATATCGCCCCCTTGGAAAGGAACACGATCCTGTAAAAAGCTTTTACGTTTTTTAAAAAAATAATATTTATTACTTTTTGAACAATTTAAACACTACAAAACAAAACAAAAACAAAAAATAGCAATACAATACAACACAAAAACACTACATAACACTAACACATTAAACTAACAAAACCAAACAAAAACAATTTAAAACAGTTTCAATATCTTATCTTTCATTCACTTATTTCACCGACCTCCTCACACCTCCCTTTTTGTACTCCACTTCTATCAATTATTTCAGCAATTCCTTTCCATCTTCCTCTGTTTTCTGTCCTATAATTATCTTAACACATTCTAACCTTATTTTAGCTATAATATTCTATTAATCTATTTATACTTAAATCCTTATAACATTTCTACTAAAGCCATATAACTTCATTTCACCATTCTTTTAACATTCATTAATTTTGCAGTATTTCTGTAAATAATCTTTAAACTTTTTCCAGTCTTCTTCCACCGACTCTTCTCCCTGGTCTCGGATTCTGCCAGTCATTTCTGCCAATTCCATGTAGTCCATCAACTTCATCTGCCATTCTTCCCGGGTGGGTAGATCTTGTGTCTTCCAATACTTCGCAATAAGTATTCTTCCTGCTGTTGTTGCATACATAAAAAAAGTTCTATCCTTCTTTAGCACCAATTGGCCGACCATGTCCAGGAGAAAGGCCTCTGGTTTCTTCAGAAAGGTATATTTAAATACCTTTTTCATTTCATTATATATCATCTCCCAGAAAGTCTTAATCCTTGGGCATGTCCACCAAAGGTGAAAGAATGTACCTTCAGTCTCTTTACATTTCCAACATTTATTGTCGGGCAAATGATAATTTTTTTCAAGCTTGACTGGTGTCATGTACCACCTATAAATCACTTTCATTAAACTTTCTCTTAGGGCATTACATGCCGTGAATTTCATACCTGTGGTCCATAACTGTTCCCAGTCAGCCATCATTATATTATGTCCAACATCTTGTGCCCATTTAATCATAGCTGATTTCACCATTTCATCCTGAGTGTTCCATTTCAACAGCAAATTATACATTTTTGACAAATGTTTGGATCTAACTATTCTGTTTCCAATTTTGATTTTTCCACCTGGAAACCAACTTTTTTGTCCAAATGGTATGCCTCCATTATTTGATAATAATGGAGCCAATCTCGCACTTTGTTTTTCAATTTTTCAAAGCTCTGCAATTTTATTCTGTCTCCATCCTGTTCCAGAATTTCCCAATATTTCGGCCACTTGGCCTCCATATTGAGTTTTTTCTGTGCCTTCGCTTCCATTGGTGACAACCATCTTGGGGTTTTCTTTTCTAACAAATCCTTATATCTTATCCAAACATTAAACAATGCTTTTCTGACAATATGATTTTTAAATGCTTTATGTGCTTTTACCTTATCGTACCACCAATATGCATGCCAGCCGAATACATTGTTAAAACCTTCTAGATCCAACACTTCAGTGTTTTCAAGAAGCAGCCATTCTCTCAGCCAGCAAAAAGCAGCTGATTCATAATAAAGTTTAAGGTCTGGCAGGGCAAATCCACCTCTTTCTTTAGCATCAGTTAATATCTTAAATTTTATTCGAGGCTTCTTGCCCTGCCAAAGAAATCTGGAGATATCTTTCTGCCACTTCTTGAAACAATCCATCTTATCCAAGATTTGCAATGTTTGAAACAAAAACAACATCCTTGGCTGCACATTCATTTTTATCACAGCAATTCGGCCTAACAATGATAACTTCAAATTTGTCCATACTTCTAGATCCTTTTTCACTTCAATCCAGCATTTTTCATAATTATCCTTAAATAAATTCACATTTTTGGCAGTTCCCTTGCTGCATCCCCTTTGCCGGGTTGCTGCGCTGTGGGAACCACCGCTTGAGGCTTCGTTTGGCTGCTGGCTGGGCTTTCTGCCTTTGGCTCGGAGGGGCTCAGAAGTCGAACATACCTGTGTTCTGAAAATCCCTTATTTTGGCTGCAGATCCCTTATTTTTGAGGCTGCTGGTCCCTTATTTTCAAATCTGTAAGTTGACAGCTATGAGTTGCAAGCAAATTAACAAGCTCTGTGACCTCTAAAAATGACAGGGCAGTTTGCTCAGACATACAGTAAAAGGAATGTAAGGAACAAACTTCAAATAGCCTTTGCCCTGCCCTTATACTCCCAGTATATTTCTATTTTTACTTAAAAATAATAAAAAAAAACCATAATTTTTACAGCCCATGTACTCCTGAGCAAACAGGCATAAGGTTGCAAATATAAAGGTATATGATTACGACAGGACTGGGGTTTCCTTTAAACGCTGCCTCTGCAAAGACAGGCTTGATTTTAAAGGCATTTTTTAAACAAGAAATATTTTTCCGAAACAAAATAAATGCAAATAGGGAAAAGAGAAAATGGTGGTTTGTTATCCACCCTTTGTGTTACCATCATTTCCAACCATCCCTCAAATAATATATAAAGTTATAACTTGTTTCCGTGTAAATGCTCTGCATTTGCGAAATAAAATGAATTTTTTTGCAGGTTTTTGCACTGGGAGACTGAAGAGACTACAATACCCAGAATGCATCACGGAGCAACCCTCCCCAGCGCACGCACCCCGCCCCTCTCCCAGTCGTTTAAGCAGCCTGCCTCTCTCCCTCCTGATTAGTCTCCCCAGGCTCTGACGTCATAGACCCATGTGGGATCCGGCTTCGCTGATTGGCTACCTCGCCTGCCCCGCTGCAGCCAATCAGCGGAAGCCTACCGTAGCAGAAGCTCGGAAAGGCAATTTAAGGTGGAACGGAATTTCCCCGTTTTTAATAAAAAGTATCTCCTGTTATACTGTGTATATAAATATAAATATATATGTTTAAATAAACGCTTTGCAGACGTTGTGTGGGACAACACTGGGGTTTTATTTCTTTATCTCGTGAAATGTATACCCCTCTTGATTGTGAAAATAAATAAGGCACTTTACCAAAGAAATAAAATCATCACTAAGGAAAAATGGACAACAATAATTTAAGACACCCGGAAAGTTAAAATAGCAATAGTCTGAGTTACTGTATCACGTGGGATTTTTAAGAGTCTCTGCCCCTATCTGCTTACAAAACCGGCTCCTTCTTTTCAATGCGTTAACTTAAAAATATCCCAAAAATATTCTTCCCGCTACCAAAGAAGAGCACAAAGCCTTTCTCGGTCCGGTGCCTTCAATGTGCATAGATGCTGCTGTCCAGTTGAATGTTGGAATATTCAGGGGAGAAAAGAGAAAGTTAGTCTGCGGAACTCTCTCCCACTGGAGGGAGTGGTGACAGCCAACTTGGGGGCTTGGCTTCAGACGAGTATTAGACAAAATCATGGCAGACGTGTCCCTTGGTGGCCACAAGCCACAATGGCTCCGCTCTGCTTCCATGGTCAGAGACAACGATACTTCTGAATTCCTGTGGCCGGAAAATTGCTCTTGGGCTCGGATTCTGGGTTCCACATAAGGAGAATCTAGTCAGCTGCTGTCAGACAAGGCATGCTGAATTAAATGGCCCGTCGGCCCGATCCCAGCAAGTTCTTCCTTTGTTCTTCTGCTCTTAAGTGTTCAAATAAGTTAGGTAAAGGGACCCCTGACCATTAGGTCCAGTCGTGGCCAACTCTGGGGTTGCGGCACTCATCTCACTTTATTGGCCGAGGGATCCGGCGTACAGCTTCCGGTCATGTGGCCAGCATGACTGAGCCGCTTCTGGCGAACCAGAGCAGCGCACGGAAACGCCGTTTACCTTCCCGCTGGAGCAGTCCCTATTTATCTACTTGCACTTTGACGTGCTTTTGAACTGCTAGGCTGGCAGGAGCAGGGACCGAGCAACGGGAGCTCACCCCGTCATGGGGATTCAAACCGTCGACCTTCCGATCGGCAAGTCCTAGACTCTGTGGTTTAACCCACAGTGCCACCCGTGTCCCTAGTCCCGGTGTACATACCATCAAATCAATTACAATCTTTTTTTAAAACGACAACAACAACTCCTAAGGATTTGTATTAACCACAGGGGTCTAAACTTTAGAATCTAAAGTACCATATTTTTTGCTCTATAAGACTCACTTTTTCCCTCCTAAAAAGTAAGGGGAAATGTGTGTGCGTCTTATGGAGTGAATGCAGGCTGCGCAGCTATCCCAGAAGCCAGAACAGCAAGAGGGATTGCTGCTTTCACTGAGCAGTGATCCCTCTTGCTGTTCTGGCTTCTGAGATTCAGAATATATTTTTTTTCTTGTTTTCCTCCTCCAAAAACTAGGTGCTTCTTGTGTTCTGGTGCGTCTTATACAGCGAAAAATACGGTAAAATGCTCTCGAGTTAAGCTGCCTAATTTCAAATAACCCTGGGAACTGTAGCTTGCCCCCCTTCACAGGGCCTGCAATGCTCAGCACCCCAAGCGAACTACAATTCCCACAAGACTGGGTCGTGTGCTTTGAATGAATGGTGTGTAAGGAATAGAACTGGAAAAGCTGGAAAAGCCCACGAGGGCCGGATCTAGCCCAACCATCCCTTTGCAAGGTAGGTATCTTTTGCCCATCGTGGAACTCGAACCCACAACCCAGGGACTGAGAGTTTCGTGCTCTGCCGACTGAGCTATCCCAGCAGTCATTGTTGCTTCTTGTTGTAAGCCAGTTCCTGCAATGAAAGACCTACTAAATCGGAACCCGATACATGGCAACCCTAACTTACGACACCCAGTCGCAACTCTTTCCCAAAAGGAAACAAAGGGTCTCCTGAAGTCCAGCGCTGCTTGGAAATTGGGGAGGTGGGCAAAAATTGTTGTTGTTGTTTAGTCGTTTAGTCATGTCCGACTCTTGGTGACCCCCTGGACCAGAGCACACCAGGCACTCCTGTCTTCCACTGCCTCCCGCAGTTGGGTCAAACTCATGCTGGTAGCTGCGCGTACACTGTCCCACCATCTCGTCCTCTGTCGTCACCTTCTCCTTCTGCCCTCCATCTTTCCCAACATCAGGGTCTTTTCCAGGGAGTCTTCTCTTCTCATGAGGTGGCCAAAGTATTGGAGCCTCAGCTTCAGGATCTGTCCTTCCAGTGAGCACTCAGGGCTGATTTCCTTCAGAATGGAGAGGTTTGATCTTCTTGCAGTCCATGGGACTCTCAAGAGTCTCCTCCAGCACCAGAATTCAAAAGCATCCATTCTTCGGTGATCAGCCTTCTTGATGGTCCAGCTCTCACTTCCATACATCACTACTGGGAAAACCATAGCTTTAACTAGGCGGACCTTTGTTGGCAAGGTGATATCTCTGCTTTTTAAGATGCTGTCTAGGTTTGTCATTGCTTTTCTCCCAAGAAAAATCTTTGAATTTTGCGGGGGGAAATACACAAGAGCAATTCTGGATCATGCCAGCGGCCTGTGAGATCTGGCGTCCTGTGGTCCCCTGGGAAGCCAGCAAGCAGCATCCGACCACGAGAGCAACACCCTCCCCTCCTGCGGTCCCCAGCTGTAACCACTAGCCGCTACTGCCTCCCTTTCAGAAAGCGTGATAAGCCGCAGCGGTTTGGAGGCTCGTCGTTCTTCGGTTTGGAAGATCCACCTTAAGCATTCCGTTTGAAAGCTCATCTTCCCCTGGGCTCGCAATCGCAGCTCCTTTTGCAGACAGGGACTGCTGTTGAAATCCGGCCAGATTTTCGCCTGACCTTCTGTTTGCGTTCTCCCTCTCCAGCTCCCTTCCCTCCACGCACCCCGCCCCGGCCAGCCGCTCCCCCCCCCGTCACAAAAAAACCCCAAAACATCTCCTCCCTTTTCTTTCCAACAATTGCACAAAATCTCCTTTTGCTCCCACCCCTGACCCCCACATTCCAATGGGGGCGAAATTTCCTCCTCTGCTACTTCCAGCCTTCGCAAAGGAAACACTGTTTTTTTGGCACGGTTTTCTTTTAAGGGATATAATTCTTTTTAATTGATTAAAAGGGGAAAAAACAACAACAACCCTCTACTTAGATCTGTGGAGCTTCGAAACGGGGGGGGGAGTTTTTTCTCTCTCCCCCCTCCTTTTGCTTTTCGAGTTATATTTTCCCCCTGGATAATCTGAAAGAAGAAAAAAAGGAGTCTCTCCTTTTTCCTCGGGTGGGTTTTTTTGGGGTTTTTTTGGAGGGGGGGTTTATCCCCCAGGATGTATCCACAAGGACGGCATGCTGTAAGTATCAATATTTGGGGTGTTGTTGTTTTTTGGGGGGGTCGTTGTTTGAAGGAACATGCCAAAATGTCGTGAGAAATCTGGTGGAAATATTTCAAAGCAATAGCTTTTGGTGAAAGAATCTGGGTTTTTTTGTGTATGTGTTTTTGGAGGGGGGGGGGAGAAGGGGGTTTCAACTGTGCCAGGATTTTAAACCTTTGCAGGTTAAAAAAACAAGTAGACCCTGAAACCCTAGGCATCTTTACTCAGAAGTAAGTCTGGGTTGAGGGGGGCTCCTCGCTCAGGAAACCTGTGCAGAAACCTTGGTTTAAGAAGATGAATTATCCCTTTAAATCCCATTGCTTCTCTGATATACTGGATAGCAGAGGCAGCTCTGCCTCCCAACCCATAATTACGGATTAATTTTGTGCTTAGAGTGTTGTTGTTGTGTTTTTTTGCACGGCATATTTTTCTCCAATGGGGTCCTCCCCAAAGGAATTAGGGATGCTTCAAGATGCAGTTTAAAATACAAAAAAAAGAGGGGGGGGACTTAGCGTTGTTTCGGGGACAGGGTCTGGCGACAAACTGAATGCGAGCCGCTAGCTGCAAAGAGCGGCAACTCACTCAGGTGCAACAGGGAACCTCGCTTCCAGGTAGGCATCCCTGCTGCCTCATTTGCTTCAGCCGGGGTTCCTTGATCCGGGCGCACCTGGTTGTGGCCGGATTAGCTTCTCCCTGCCCGAGGCTGGTTGGCAGGAACGGGGACTCGCCAAGAGAAGCGGCAGGCAGCCTCTCCCGAGGGCAGCTCCTAAGGCCGGGTCTGTGCTGTGGGCACAGTTCAGAACAACTCATGGGCGCAGAAATAAGTTGACCCGAAATGAACTTCCTGGGTTTTCTTCTTATGATGCCTTTTGCTTTTCTTAATCTTGTATTTTTATGTTGTGAACTACTCTGAGATCTTAATAATATTAATCATAATAAATAGTGCAGCGTGGAACCCCGGATCTCTCAAGTCCTAGCCCGACGCTCTAACCATTGCACAACCGCTGCCTCTTTGTCCGAAAGAGAGATGTTTTGGAATCTCTCTCTCTCTCTCATACACACACACAAGTTGCGGGGTCTTCCTGCTCTGTATAACTTTTGGGGCACCAACTTTTTCGGACATGGTTTTCCAGCTGCCAAGGGGATGGCACTCTTACCATGCTCAGGAGACCCTGCTCAGGGGCTGTTCTCCTCCGCAGGTGTCTCCCTGGGAATGGCTTGAGGGGAAGGCAGCGAAGCTGGTCAGGCTTTCAATATTCAAAGGGGTTTCTGCAGCCCCACAAAGCCCGCAAACAAGTTGCAGATTTCGGTTGAGCGATAGGAAAAAATTATTTGGCAAGGGGGTTCATTCCCCTAGAGAGATGAGGGCCCTTCCTCACTGGAGGAGTTGAAGGAGGCTACAAGCTGTCAGGGAACTGCGAGCTTTCGGCGTTTCCTCCCTTGACCCGGGCTTGGGGTTGGACTAGATGACCCCAAGCGCCCTCTTCCCACTTTTACGAGCCCGCTGATATTTCAGAAGGGTCTCCGAGGCTTCTTCCTCAAACGTGAGGAAGGAACCAGGGTCGGAGTCGTGGGTCCCCAGCAAACTAATGTGCTGAGGAGGGGGAGAGCAAGATCTGGAAACCAAGCCGGATGAGGAACGGTCGAAGGAGCTAGGGGTACGTTTAGCCTGGAGACTGAGAGGAGATAGAATAAAGGTAAAGGGACCCCTGACCATTAGGTCCAGTCACGGACGACTCTGGGGTTGCGGCGCTCATCTCGCTTTACTGGCCGAGGGAGCTGCCGTACAGCTTCTGGGTCATGTGGCCAGCAGGACTAAGCCATTTCTGGCGAACCAGAGCAGCGCATGGAAACGCCGTTTACCTTCCCGCTGGAGCGGTACCTATTTATCTACTTGCACTTTGACGTGCTTTCGAACTGCTAGGTTGGCAGGAGCAGGGACCGAGCAACGGGAGCTCACCCCGTCATTGCGGGGATTCGAACCGCCGACCTTCTGATCGGCAAGCCCTAGGCTCTGTGGTTTAACCCACAGTGCCACCCATGTCCCTTCAAATATCTGAAGTGCTGTCGCCTGGAAGATGGAGCCAGCTTGGTTCCTCTCGCTCCAGAGGGTCAGACCTGAACCACTGGGTTCAAGTTGATAGAAAGGAGATTTCGACTGAACATCAGGAACAACTTTGGGTGGTAAGAGTTGTTCAACTGTGGAATGGACTCTCTCAGAAGCTGGTTGGTGGTTTCAAAGCAGAGGTTGGGTTGCTGTCTGTCAGTGATTCTTTTGCTGAGATTTCTGGGGGTTCGACTTAGATTACGGTTTGCCAAACAGTGGTGCTTTGGTTCTCAAACTTAATCCGTTCCGGAAGTCCGTTCCAAAACCGAAGCGTTCCAAAACCAAGGCGCGCTTTCCCATAGAAAGGAATGCGAAATAGATGAACCTGTTCCAGACTTTTAAAAACAACCAACAGCAACGTAACATGAATTTTGCTATCGAATGAGACCGTCGATGCATAAAATGAAAGCGATAAACGATGTACTGCAGGCACACAGTCAGTCCGTCAGTAGCTGAGCTGGGTTCCACACAGTCACAAAAACAAAAAGAGCCGCAAAAACGCAAAATAAATAGCAAAAACAGACCGACCTCAGTGTTACACTCAAATCGGAAGCGTAACACTCAGAACGGAGCACGTTCAACTTGCGGGAAAAATTTGCAAACCGGAACACTTACTTCCGGGTTTGCAGTGTTTGAGTACCAAGGCGTTTGAGAACCAAGGTACTGCTGTATCCCAAAAGTGACAACCCAGAAATCTAGGCCTTTTGCAGATTCAGAAAAAATGGTACCTGAAGGTCATTTTGCTGCCCGAATTCCGGATGTGTCCAGGATAAACCCGGACGTTTCACAGCCCAAGAAAAGATGGTCTATGATTCTGTGATTCCAGAGGACATACAGTGGTACCCCGCAAGACGAATGCCTCGCAAGACAAAAGACCCGCTAGACGAAAGGGTTTTCCGTTTTTTGATGCGCTTCGCAGGACGAATTTCCCTATGGGCTTGCTTCGCAAGATGAAAATGTCTTGCGAGTCTTGAGATGTTTTTTCGCTCCCCACCCCCTTTTTCTAAGCCGCTAAACCGCTAATAGCCTTTTAGCAGCTAATCCGCTAATCCCTTAAGCCTTTAATAGCCGCTAAACCGCTAATAGCGCTAAGCCGCTAAGCCGCTAATAGGGTTGCTTCGCAAGACGAAAAAACCGCTAGACGAAGAGACTCGCGGAACGAATTAATTTCGTCTTGCGAGGCACCACTGTATTTTGTCTATATGCAAGGCTATGTGGATAGTTTCTAACACGGCGTTATTTGATCATTCTTTTCTCCCTGCCTCGTTCCTGCTCTTTTGCTCCCCTCCTGCAAAGTCCGGACAGCCCTTCAAGTTCTCGGTTTTGGAAATCTGCGACCGGATCAAGGAAGAGTTCCAGTTTCTGCAGGCTCAATATCACAGGTATTTTCAGGGAAGGGAAGGAAAAAAGAGCAATGGCCGCCAGCTGTGCCGGCTAAAGTGGAGCTTCAGAGTTCAGGGGCAGTCTACCTCTGAACACAACCTTGCATTTCCGCAGGGCGATTTTGGAGGATCCATGCCTTCCCTTCCTTGGAGGTTAGATCACCATCTTTCAGGGATACTTTGGCTGAGATTCATGCATTGCAGTGAGGGTTGGACTAGATGATTTTATTGGGGGGGGGTGTCCCCTTCCACCTCTTCAATCCTACGATTCTGCATGCTTTGCTATATTATTTATTGGCCTCCTTTTGTGAGTGGGATGCGTTAGACTGCCCTTTTATAATAATAATATAATAATAATTTATTATTTATACCCTGCCCATCTGGCTGGGTCCCCCCAGCCACTCCAACAAAACACTAAAATACAATAACCTATTAAACATTAAAAGCTTCCCTAAACAGGGCTGCCTTTAGATGCCTTCTAAAAGTTTGGTAGTTATTTTTCTCTTTGACAGGGCGGATGCCACTACCCAGAAGGCCCTCTGCCTGGTTCACTGTAGCTTTGCTTCTTGCAATGAGGGAACCGCCAGAAGGCCCTCGGCGCTGGACCTCAGTGTCTGGGCTGGACGATGGGGGTGGAGATGCTCCTTCAGGTGTACTGGACCGAGGCCGTTTAGAGCTTTCAAGGTCAGCATCAGCACTTTGAATTGTGCTCGGAAACGTACTGGGAGCCAATGCAGATATCTCAGGACCGGTGTTATGTGGTCTAGGCGGCCGCTCCCAGTCCCCAGTCTAGCTGCCGCATTCTGGATTAATTGTAGTTTCCGGGTCACCTTCAAAGGTAGCCCCATGTAGAGCGCATTGCAGTAGTCCAAGCAGGAGATAACCAGAGCATGGACCACCCCTGGTGAGACAGTCTGCGGGCAGCGAGGGTCTCATCCTGCGTACCAGATGGAGCTGATAAACAGCTGCCCTGGATACAGATTTGACCTGTGCCTCCATGGAGAGCAGTGACTCCAAAATGACTCCCAGGCTGCGCACCTGGTCCTTCAGGGGCACAGTTACCCCATTCAGGACCAGGGAGTCCTCCACACCTGCCCGCCTCTTGTCCCCCATAAACAGTACTTCTGTCTTGTCAGGATTCAACCTCAATCTTATGAATCTTATGGAACCTCAATTTTATGGATCCAAATGCTTCTAGCCTTTTATCATTCTAGTTTTGATTTGATTTGATTTTTGCATTTTGTTGCAAGTCGCTTTGAGGTTCTGTTCCGTTATAAACAACAACAGTTCATAAGTCCAATTAATCGTCGCTGCCAATCTATATTGGACTTTTAAAAAATGGCTTTGATTTTTAAAATTATTATTATTCAAAGTTATAACAAGACATATTATGCAAAAGCATATCCTTATTTCCCCCCCCATTTTTCCTCCCCCCCCGAACCCCAACCCCCAACTTCCCTCAGTTCCAGTCTTTGGTTTCTCCAATAATGCTGTTTTCTGCATGTTACAAAGTTGTATAGATCCTCAAACTGTTTAGCTGATTATTATCAGTAAAAAAAATTATGAATGTTTATTCAAAACCTGCCTAGCAGTTCGCTTTGTTGCGTCTTCAGATACTTTGTAAAGGGTTCCCATTCATCCTTAAAGTCACAGTTATCCTTGTCCCGTAGCTTATATGTCAATTTTGCCAGTTCTGCATAATCCATCAATTTTTCTTGCCATGATTCTTTAGTTGGGGTTTCTTCAGTCTTCCATCCTTTTTACCAGGTTAAGGTTTTCTTGCTGCCTTGAACTTTTTTTTTTTAATGATATTTATTCCAGTTTTCACAAATACAGAAAAAAGTTGAAAAAGACAAAATACAATAGAGTAAGGGAAAAAAAACAAAAATAATTTTTTTTTAAAGTACATAAAAACACCACCCCTCCAACCCACCAACAAAAAAGAAAACAAAAAACAAAAACATTTAAAAAAAGGAAAAACACTTCCATTTTTCAGAGTTCTATCTTTCAATAACTTATTTCCTTGACCTCCTCCCACCTCCCTTTTTGTATTCCAATTATTAATTAAGTCAGCAAATTCTTTCCATCTTTCACTTCTTACTCACTTATTTATCTTAATCCATTTAAGCCTTATTCTCCCATCAAGATCTAGAAAATTATCCAAACTCCAATCTAATAAACAGAGAAAAGAGAAAAACCTTAAATCTTATACCCTTAAATCCTACTATCTCAAATCCTTATCATACTTCCACTAAAGTCAAATAAATTTATTCCACCATCTCCCAACAATCCTTAGTCGTACAATATTATACTAAATGCTGTTTTTGAAAATTCCCAATTTTCCCCCACCATCTCTTCCCCCTGGTTTCGGATCGCTGCCTTGAACTTTTGAGACAGGAAGTCAGCGTTCTGAATCTCCATTCGTTTTCTAAACTTATGTCCCAGTTTCCCTCCAGGGATATGTGGTTATTCCACCCGGTTTTACCTCCCAAAGACCCTGAGAAATAGGTTAGAACTGGTCATACCAGGACTCACCTTTGACCCAAACATGCCAGTTTCTCAATCTTTTGCCGCAGCTTCGATCAGACCACAACCCAAGCGGGTTAAACTGAGAGACTGTGTCTATCCCAGTGAGCTTTGTGGCTGAGTGGGAGGATCTGAACCCAAGTCCCAGTCCAACGCTCTAACCCAGTGGTTCCCAATGTGGGTGCTAGCACCCCCTGGAGGCAGATTACCTGGGGGGTGCTAAGAGTCGGGTTTGTGTGTGTAAATACCGTATTTTTCGCTCTATAAGACTCACTTTTTCCCTCCTAAAAAGTAAGGGGAAATGTGTGTGAGTCTTATGGAGCGAATGCAGGCTGCGCAGCTATCCCAGAAGCCAGAACAGCAAGAGGGATTGCTGCTTTCACTGCGCAGCGATCCCTCTTGCTGTTCTGGCTTCTGAGATTCAGAATATTTTTTTTCTTGTTTCCCTCCTCCAAAAACTAGGTGCGTCTTACAGTCTGGTGCATCTTATAGAGCGAAAATATGGTAACCCCCGACTTTGTAAATCTGGTATCACTGACTCCGGTTCATCCATTTTGCCCAATTAATTAAACCAAATAGTTTTAATTGAACTTTGAATAAATGTGCAATTAATTGCCAGGGCTTTGAATTTCGTCGCGTTATTATCTGCCTTCGTGAAAACCGCTGTTCCTGATAACAGGGCACTGGGGGATACTAGGGAACTGGGGGTGGGTTTATGGAAACCAGGGCGGGCGGTGGCCTCAAATAAAATTGGGAATCGCTTCTCTAACCACTAGGCTGCGGAGGTGAAGGAGGCAGGGCCTGTAGCAAAATGTTGCAGCGCGTCCTCGTCTCCTAGAGCGTGTGTGTCTTCAGAGTTCCGGCTAGGCGCAACCCTTTCTGGGAAACGGAGACATAAGTGTTTTGTTTTTCCTTTTCAAAAGGCACTCAGGATCCCATGACTATAGAGAAAAGCTTGTTGCCACTGAGATCATGCATATATAATCTCCTGCTCTCGTTTTTATTTTTCGTTGTTCCGCAAGCTCTCTGCCCATGTTTGGGATTAGAGGGACCGCTCTAAATGCAAGAGGCATTTTCCTGTCTCCTCGTGTGTTCCTTTCATTTCTCTCTCCCCCCCCCCCCGGTCCCCCCTATATTTCCCTCCTCTTCCCACCGTCCCTCCACCCTGTCTAAATTCCCCATCTCGACAGGGGGGGAATGTCAAAAACATCACTTGGGGGTCTCAAACCCAGCACTGAGAACCCCACGGTCATTTTGCGTGCGGTCTTTGGTTGTTGTTTTTTTTTGGGGGGGGAATTTGAGGGCTGGGGAGCGAGGGCCCCCCCCCCCGCAAAAAAATAAAAATAAACAGTGAGTAGTTTGCAAATAACTCTCTTTTTCTGCAGCTTGAAGTTGGAATGTGAGAAACTGGCTAGCGAGAAGACAGAAATGCAGAGACATTATGTTATGGTAATTCTTGCTGTTTGTTTGTTTATGTGGTTGGCATCTGTCCGTCTCGGAACATTGCAACCCAGAGTGACTGGGGAAATTATTATTATTATTATTATTATTATTACAGTCATACCTCGGATTACAGGCGCTTCAGGTTGCATTTTTTTGGGTTACGGACCGCCGAAACGCGGAAGTACTGGAACGGGTTACTTCCGGGTTTCGGCGGTTGCGCATACGCGTAAGAGCTAAATTGCACTTTGCACATGCACAGAAGCTCAGAAGCGCATATGCAGACACACCGCTGCAGGTTGCGGACACTGTGGGTTGCGAACGTGCATCCCGCACGGATCACGTTTGCAACCTGAGCCTCCACTGTATTATTATTATTATTATTATTATTATTATTATTATTATTATTACAGTGATGGCCCGCAAGACGAATGCCTCGCAAGACGGAAAACCCACTGGACGAAAGGGTTTTCCGTTTTGGAGGTGCTTCGCAGGACGAATTTCTCTATGGGCTTGCTTCGCAAGATGAAAATGTCTTGCGATTCTTGTGGTTTTTTCCCGCTCCCCACCCCCTTTTTCTAAGGCACTAAGCTGCTAATAGCCTTTTAGCAGCTAATCCGCTAATCCTTTAAGCCTTTAATAGCCGCTAATAGCCGCTAAACTGCTAATAGCGCTAATCCGCTAATGGGCTTGCTTCGCAAGACGAAAAAACCGCTAGACGAAGAGACTCACGGAACGGATTCTTTTCGTCTTGCGAGGCACCACTGTATTATTATTGTTATTACTGTGGCTGCAGCTACCGATATGGGAGAGGCATGTTTTGTTGTAGCCGGGGTAGATGAAGGCATGTGCTCCTCCCAGCAGAGAGGAGAAATCTCAGCAACAACCCCTGCGAAGGACCTTAGTTAGCAGAGCACGAGGCTCTTAATCTCCGGGACTTGGGTTTGAATTCCACGTCGATCCATGCATTGCAGAGTTTCGTGGCTGAGTGGAGATTTGAACCCAGGTCTTCCAGGTCCTAGTCAGACCCCCAAACCACAGCACCGCCCCCCCCCTCTTCCTGGGCTTGGCGTTCTCCAAATGCAAACCTGGTTTGGTTAGCTCATATGATTGTATGACGATAGACCAGACCTAGAGATGCATATAAGTCTTGAATCTGCAGGGATGTGGTACAGTGGTACCTCGGGCTACAGACGCTTCAGGTTACAGACTCCGCTAACCCAGAAATAGTACCTCGGGTTAAGAACTTTGCTTCAGGATGAGAACAGAAATCGTGCTCCGGCGGCAGCAGGAGGCCCCATGAGCTAAAGTGGTGCTTCAGGTTAAGATCCGTTTCAGGTTAAGAACGGACCTCCGGAATGAATGAAGTACTTAACCCGAGGTACCACTGTATTTACAAAAATTGCCTGGTTTTGTTTTGTTTTTTTTAACCCACGTTTCTAGACTTTTTAAACCCAAGTTTCTAGATGCCTTCCTCCCACTTTTGGCTGAGCAAGGATAGGCTCTCCTCTCTGAACATTGGAAACTAGAATGAATTATCTATTACATCTTCCTCCCTCCCTCCCTTCCTCCTCATCTTACTTTTCCTCCCTCCCTCCCTCCCTTCCTTCCTTCCTTCCTTCCTTCCTTCCTTCCTTCCTCTTTCTTCCCTCCCTCCCTCCTTCCTTCCTTCCTTCCTTCCTTCCTTCCTTCCTTCCTTCCTTCCTCTTTCTTCCCTCCCTCCCTCATCTTTCTCTCCCTCCCTCCCTCCCTCCCTCCCTCCCTCCCTCCCTCCTCTTTCTCTTCCTCCCTCCCTCCCTCCCTCATCTTTCTTTTCCTTCCTTCCTTCCTCCCTCCCTCCCTCCCTCCCTCCCTCCCTCCCTCCCTCCATCTTTCTTTTCCTTCCTTCCTCCCTTCCTCCCTTCCTTCTTTCCTCTTTCTTCCCTCCCTCCCTCCCTCCCTCCCTCCCTCCCTCTTTCTTTTCCTTCCTTCCTTCCTTCCTTCCTTCCTTCCTTCCTTCCTTCTCTTCTTCCCTTACCGATATTTGTTCTTGATCTGTTGCAGTATTATGAGATGTCTTACGGCTTGAACATCGAGATGCATAAGCAGGTATGCGACTTTTGGGTTCCTCTGGAGGAGGAGATGGGAACTGTACACTCCTAGGGGCAGAGACCTCTGATCTATTTCTTTAATGGCGTCACACTCAGAGAGACAGATGTTTCAGGCTTTGCTTTCCAACTAGTGGCAAGGACTGGGGGCTTAAGAGGAAACAAGGGAGACGCTGGGTTTCATAGACCTCCAAATAGGGCTGTCATCATTGATATTTGATATGCATCTTACGGAAAACGACACGAGGCGGGGAGAAAAGCCACACGTTTATTTTCTGGCGTAACAGATTTCCTGCTGGGGGGTGTCCTATAGCCTTTCCTTCCACTGTCTGGGTGGTGGTGACCCCGCAAGCGAGGGATTTGCATGCTCAGGAGCACTCTTGCCTATAGCATGCCCTCGCTTATTCCGGAGACGTGGCCCTGGCCATTTTAAAAAACGTGAATCCAGAGGCTGAGCCCTGAATTTAAATTACCGTATTTTTTGCTCTATAGGACGCACTTTTCCCCCTCCAAAAATTAAGGGGAAATGTGTGTGCGTCTTATGGAGCGAATGCAGGCTCCTTGGCTTCAGCGATAGCAACACAAAGCCTCCGAAGCGCAGAGGGAGCGCTCCCTCCGCGCTCCGGAGGCTTTGCGTTGCTTTCGCTGAAGCCTGGAGAGCGAGAGATATTGGTGCGCACCGACCCCTCTCGCTCTCCAGGCTTCAGGGATAGTCACCTGAAGCCTTCGGAGCGCAGCGCGAGTTCCCACTGCGCTCAGGAGGCTTCAGGTTCCTTTTGCTGAAGCCGGGAGAACAAGACTCATGCTACCAGCATGAGTTTGACCAAACTGCGGGAGGCAGTGGAAGACGGAGTGCCTGGCGTTCTCTGGTCCAGGGGTTCACGAAGATCCATATAGTTAAAGCTATGGTTTTCCCAGTAGTGATGTATGGAAGTGAGAGCTGGACCATCAAGAAGGCTGATCGCCAAAGAATGGATGCTTTTGAATTCTGGTGCTGAAGGAGACTCTTGAGAGTCCTATGGACTGCAAGAAGATCAAACCTCTCCATTCAGAAGGAAATCAGCCCTGAGTGCTCACTGGAAGGACAGATCCTGAAGCTGAGGCTCCAAGACTTTGGCCACCTCTTGAGAAGAGAAGACCCCCTGGAAAAGACCCTGATGCTGGGAAAGATGGAGGGCACAAGGAGAACGACAGAGGACGAGATGGTGGGACAGTGTTCTCAAAGCAACCAGCATGAGTTTGACCAAACTGCGGGAGGCAGTGGAAGACGGAGTGCCTGGCGTGCTCTGGTCCAGGGGGTCACAAAGAGGCGGACACGACTAAACGACTCAACAACAACCACCGCTTTTAGCATGCAGAGATAGCTAACGTTCTTCTTGGTTTCTTTCCAGCAAGGGACGAGGTGGGGAGGGAAAATCTTAAGGCACGGAAATCCTCCAGACCTCTGTATTCTGTGTGAAGAAGCCAGAAGTCTCTCTCTCTCTCTCTGGTTTCCCCAGATCTCCCCGCCCCGCTTGTAATTTGCTTCCTGTCTCTGGGTTTATCAATCCAGGGCATCATGGGGCGGTTGGGAGCGGCTGCCCGGGAGAACAAGCTTGGCAAGGCGCCCGGGGAAGGTGGCAAGACTGCCAGCCTTCCTGTGTGTTCGTTTGCTTGGGAGAAGACAGGGAGCCTCAGAGCGAGAGTCACTTGTTTGCTTGTTGCTTCGTGGCCAATACAGTGGGGATTTGAACCCGGGTCTCCCAGGTCCTAGTCAGACCCCCGAACCACAGCCCCCCCCCGCCTCATCCTGGGCTTGGCGTTCTCCAAATGCAAACCTGGTTTGGTTAGCTCATATGATTGTATGACGATAGACCAGACCTAGAGATGCATATAAGTCTTGAATCTGCAGGGATGTGGTACAGTGGTACCTCGGGTTACATACGCTTCAGGTTGCAGACTCCGCTAACCCAGAAATAGCACCTCGGGTTAAGAACTTTGCTTCAGGATGAGAACAGAAATCGTGCTCCGGCGGCGCGGCAGCAGCGGGAGGCCCCATTAGCTAAAGTGGTGCTTCAGGTTAAGAACCGTTTCAGGTTAAACTCTGATGTGACTGAGACCCCTGTCTCTTTCGTTTTCTAGGCGGAGATTGTTAAACGGCTCAGTGCTATTTGCGCCCAGATCATCCCCTTCCTGACACAAGAGGTAAAATAAATTTGTTTGTGTTTCACACGCAATGCATTTTGGGCATTTGGGGTCCGCAATGACAAAACCTCAAACTGCCTTTGGCAGACTGAGAAATGATTCGCCCCCAGGGCCAGATTTAGGTTCAATGCGGCCCTCAGCTACTGAAGGTAATGGGGCCCCTTTATATATCCAGCTGTCCTTTGTCAACACAAATTTCCACTGTTTTTTTGTGTTAGGTATATGCTATATATGGAGTGACGTGGGTGGCGCTGTGGGTTAAACCACAGAGCCCAGGACTTGCCGATCAGAAGGTCGGCGGTTCAAATCCCCGCGACGGGGTGAGCTCCCGTTGCTCAGTCCCTGCTCCTGCCAACCTAGCAATTCAAAAGCACGTCAAAGTGCAAGTAGATAAATAGGTACCGCTCCGGCAGGAAGGTAAACGGCGTTTCCGTGCGCTGCTCTGGTTCGCCAGAAGCGGCTTAGTCCTGCTGGCTACATGACCCGGAAGCTATACGTCGGCTCCCTCGGCCAATAAAGCGAGATGAGCGCCGCAACCCCAGAGTCGGTCACGGCTGGACCTAATGGTCAGGGGTCCCTTTACCTATATGCTATATGGTCATTTATGGACCTCATAGGTATCTCAAGCCATTTGCCCATGTTGCCATGCAACCAGTCCATGCAGAATGTCGGCACCCTATACAGTGGCACCTCAGGTTACATACGCTTCAGGTTACAGACTCCGCTAACCCAGAAACAGTGCTTCAGGTTAAGAACTTTGCTTCAGGATGAGAACAGAAATCGTGCAGCGGTGGCGCAGTGGCAGCAGGAGGCCCCATTAGCTAAAGTGGTGCTTCAGGTTAAGAACAGTTTCCGGTTCAGTACGGACCTGAGGAACGAATTAAGTACTTAACCCGAGGTACCACTGTATATAGAAAGGAGCAAACCTGGGATATTTTAGGGAGCAGGCTAGCAGGCGGGGGCCATGACTTACCGTATTTTTTGCTCTATAAGACTCCACCTTTTCCCTCCTAAAAAGAAGGGGAAATGTGTGTGCGTCTTATGGAGCGAATGCAGGCTGCACAGCTATCCCAGAAGCCAGAACAGCAAGAGGGATTGTTGCTTTCACTGCGCAGCGATCCCTCTTGCTGTTCTGGCTTCTGAGATTCAGAATATTTTTTTTCTTGTTTTCCTCCTCCAAAAACTAGGTGCGTCTTGTGGTCTGGTGCGTCTTATACAGTGAAAAATACGGTACATCGCAGGAGCCTACACAACACAAAACATTGTTGCTGTGTGTAGGTTTTGTTTCGTTTGCTTTTTATCTTCTATTTTATATCTTTTATATTTTATATCTTATATTTTTGAAATCCAGGTTTTCCCCCTTTAAAATATTATCGAGAGATGCAGAAAGACTCCCCTAAATTTCCTGATGTGTATTTTTTCCTCCTTCCAGCACCAACAGCAGGTGTTGCAAGCTATGGATCGGGCAAAGCAGGTGACGATGGGAGAGCTGAACAGCATTATTGGGGTGAGTGTCCGGATCAGACCAAAGGCCTTCTCTTTCCATTTCATTTGTCTTTGCAAGGAGTTCTCCTTGGAGCAGCTGCTCTCTTGCAAAGCTGCTCTTCTTGCTTGGCCATCTCATCTCTTGCAAAGCTTATCTTGCTGAGGCAAAAGAGGCAGAGAATGGGCATTTAGGGATGCTTATCTACCCGGCTGAGGGACGCGGGTGGCGCTGTGGGTAAAAGCCTCAGTGCCTAGGGCTTGCCGATCGAAAGGTCGGTGGTTCGAATCCCCGCGGCGGGGTGCGCTCCCGTCGTTCGGTCCCAGCGCCTGCTAACCTAGCAGTTCGAAAGCACCTCCGGGTGCAAGTAGATAAATAGGGACCGCTTACCAGCGGGAAGGTAAACGGCGTTTCCGTGTGCGGCTCTGGCTTGCCAGAGCAGCGATGTCACGCTGGCCACATGACCCCAAAATGTCTCCGGACAGCGCTGGCCCCCGGCCTCTTGAGTGAGATGGGCGCACAACCCCAGAGTCTGTCAAGACTGGCCCGTACGGGCGGGGGTACCTTTACCTTTACCTTTATCTACCCGGAAGTAGAGAAAGATACCAAGAGAGGGAACCGGCACATCCGTAATGGGCTAGGAGTGGAATAACAGTTTCCTTTATTTATTTCATAAAATTCATATATATCACTTGATGGTAGGAGAAATGTTGACAGCAGGAAGTTCAAACGTCCGGAAACCAGACTAAAAACAGATTATAATACAGTGGTGCCCCGCAAGACGAATGCCTCGCAAGACGGAAAACCCGCTAGACAAAAGGGTTTTCCGTTTTGGAGGTGCTTCGCAAAACGAATTTGCTATGGGCTTGCTTCGCAAGATGAAAATGTCTTGCGATTCCTGGGCGTTTTTTCCCCTCCCCCCCTTTTTCCCAACCCCTAAGCCGCTTAACAGCTGTTCGCTAAGCCGCTTATCAGCTGATCTAAGCCGCTAATAGCCTTTTAGCAGCTAATCCGCTAACCCCTTAAGCCTTTAATAGCCGCTAATAGCCGCTAAACCGCTAATAGCGCTAATAGCGCTAATCCGCTAATGGGCTTGCTTCGCAAGACGAAAAAACCCGCAAGACGAAGAGACTCACGGAACGGATTCTTTTCGTCTTGCGAGGCACCACTGTAATTGATTACTTATATCCCTCCCATCCCCAGCCACTCTGGGCAGCTCCCAACAGAACACTAAAAACCACAATAAAAGAGCAAACATTATGGCTCTATCCAGTTGCTTGAAATGACAGGAGTGGAAATAATAATAATAATTTATCATTTATACCCTACCCATCTGGCTGGGTTTCCCCAGCTACTCTGGGCAGCTCCCAACAGAATATTAAAAACACGATAAAATATCAAACATTTAAAATTTCCCCAAACAGGGTTGCCTTCAGATGTCTTCAAAAAGTCAGGTAGTTGTTTATTTCCCTGACATCTGACGGGATGGCGTTCCACAGGGCGGGTGCTACCACCGAGAAGGCCCTCTGCCTGGTTCCCTGCAACCTCACTTCTCGCAGGGAGGGAACTGCCAGAAGGCCCTCAGAGCTGGACCTCAGTGTCTGGGCTGAACGATGGGGGTGGAGACACTCCTTCAGGTATACTGGACCGAGGCCGTTTAGGGCTTTAAAGGTCAGCACCAACCCTTTGAACTGTGCTCAGAAATGTCCTGGGAGCCAATGTAGGTCTTTCAGGACTGGTGTTATGTGGTCTTGGCGGCCGCTCCCAGTCCCCAGTCTAGCTGCCGCATTCTGGATTAGTCGCAGTTTCCGGGTCACCTTCAAAGGCAGCCCCATGTAGAGCGCATGGCAGTAGTCCGAGTGGGAGATAACCAGAGCATGCACTACTCTGGCCAGACAGTCTGCGGGCAGGGAGGGTCTCATCCTGTGTCCCAGATGGAACTGCCCTGGACACAGAATTGACCTGTGCCTCCATGGACAGCTGTGAGTCCAAAATGACTCCCAGGCTGCGCACCTGGTCTTTCAGGGGCACGGTTACCCCATTCAGGACCAGGGACTCCCCCACAAAAGGCCCTTCTCACCGCTGCCACCTCCAGTGACAGAATTGGATCCAGGAGCGACCCCAAGCTGCAATCCTGTTCCTTCGGGGACAGCGCAGCCCAAGCCAGAGTACCGTATTTTTCGCTCTATAAGACGCCCCAGACCACAAGTCGCAGGAGGAAAACAAGAGGGGGAAAATTCTGAATCTCAGAAGCCAGAACAGCAAGAGGGATCGCTGCGCAGTGAAAGCAGCGATCCCTCTTGCTGTTCTGGCTTCTGGGATAGCTGCGCAGCCTGCATTCGCTCCATAAGACGCACACACATTTCCCCTTACTTTTCAGGAGGGGAAAAGTGAGTCTTATAGACCAAAAAATACGGTCGGCACCCGGCCGGTTTCCCAAACCCTTCCCCGTCTTCAGGAGTTTCTCATTTTTTCTCCAGCAGCAGCAGCTCCAGAACCTCTCCCACCACGCTCCTCCCATTCCACTGACCCCACACCCTTCGGGCCCACAGACCTCCAACTTAGTGGCAGTCAGCACCTCCTCTGGGCTCTTGGCGCTGTCCGGGGTGCTGGCGGCTCAGACAGCGCTGGCGGCGAAGGAGGAAAGGGCATCACGCGACTCCGAGAACCACCAAGGTAAGCGGGGAGGGTGTGTGTGTTCAAACCCAGGCTTGGCGGCCACAGGTTGGGCGAGGGTCTTGGGTTCGAATTCCCCACTGAAGCCCAGGGGGTGTGGGTTGTGCAGCTCAGGGGCTGTGCATATGCAGATTTAATAAGAGGAGCCTTCTGCACCCGTCCAACGGGGGACAAATCGAGTCCCATTCTCGCAGGGGCATCTCAAAGGAGCGAGATAAGAAAAAGAACTGTGTTTTCGGAAGCTCTGTAACACGAACGCAGCAGGGCAGTGGGAGCTATCGGCCGCCAGTTCTGGCAGAATTTGAACCCAAGAGCACTCTCCCCTCCCACAATTGTGTTGTTGTTTAGTCGTGTCCGACTCTTCGTGACCCCCTGGACCAGAGCACGCCAGGCACTCCTGTCTTCCACTGCCTCCCCCAGTTTGGTCAAACTCATGTTTGTACCTTCGAGAACACTGTCCCACCATCTCGTCCTCTGTCATCCCCTTCTCCTTGTGCCCTCCATCTTTCCCAACATCAGGGTCTTTTCCAGGGAGTCTTCTCTTCTCATGAGGTGGCCAAAGTCTTGGAGTCTCAGCTTCAGGATCTGTCCTTCCAGGGAGCACTCAGGGCTGATTTCCTTCAGAATGGAGAGATTTGATCTTCTTGCAGTCCATGGGACTCTCAAGAGTCTCCTCCAGCACCAGAATTCAAAAGCATCAATTCTTCGGCGATCAGCCTTCTTGATGGTCCAGCTCTCACTTCCATACATCACTCCTGGGAAAAGCATAGCTTTAACTATACAGACCTTTGTTGGCAAGGTGATGTCTCTGCTTTTTAAGATGCTGTCTAGGTTTGTCATCGCTTTTCTCCCAAGAAGCAGGCGTCTTTTAATTCCGTGGCTGCTGTCACCGTCTGCAGTGATCATGGAGCCCAAGAAAGTAAAATCTCTCACTGCCTCCATTTCTTCCCCTTCTATTTGCCAGGAGGTGATGGGACCAGTGATGGGACCACAATTGTACCCAGGCACATAACTTATCTCCAGCTGTGTTACAAGAGAGTGAGGAGAGCTTTGTTCTCTCTGTGCTACAACTGACTTTCTATCGTTTCTCTTCTCGTTTGCCGTTTTCCTCGTAAGCTAAAAAAGCCCCGAATGCTGCGACCGCTCCTAACAAGGGAAAAAACCTCCTCTCTCCTAACTGGCGTCTCACGTTAAAAAGCATCAGGTCTCCAGATGGAAGAAGCCTCTGCCCCAAAGCGCTTACAATCAAAATGTGCTTTGCCTGATGGGGAAGAGGGATAGGAATATAGGTACTTCTTTCCAGTTGTGGGTGAGAGACCTTTGCAGTGGGGTCTGCATGAAGGGGGCTCCTCTCACACCCTCCGACCGCCCACCCAATCCCCCTCTTTCCATGCTGCAGCTGTTTCTTTGGGAGGAAACGGTTCGATTAATAATAATAACTTTGCTAATTAAGTCTCTCCAACATGCCGGGGAGACTGGCACTATTTTTGACCCAGGGAACAGCTGCGTGGTCCAGTGTGGCTAAACTCTAGCGTGGGCTCTTGATTTCTAAAATGAGAGGCGAGGCCTGGAAGATTAAGGCTGTGGTCTGGGAGCTTTGCCAAGCCCCCCACAGCTTGCAAATCCCAGATCCGTGCGCTGCTCTGGTTCACCAGAAGCAGCTTAGTCATGCTGGCCACATGACCCGAAAGCTTATACCTTTAAAGGTAAAGGGACCCCTGACCATTAGGTCCAGTCGTGGCCGACTCTGGGGTTGCGGCGCTCATCTCACTTTACTGGCCGAGGGAGCTTCCGGGTCATGTGGCCAGCAGGACTAAGCCGCTTCTGACAAACCAGAGCAGCCCATGGAAACGCCATTTACCTTCCCACCAGAGCGGTACCTAGTTATCTACTTGCACTTCGTGCTTTCGAACTGCTAGGTTGGCAGGAGCAGGGACCGAGAGACGGGAGCTCACCCCGTCATTGCGGGGATTCGAACCGCCGGCCTTCTGATCGGCAAGTCCTAGGCTCTGTGGTTTAACCCACAGCGCCACCCACGTCCCTCAATACATGCCTAATTTGCATGATTTATGCGGGGGGGGGCGTAATCCTGCTTCTCTATAGCCGCCCCCCTCCCCAAAGATAGAATATAAAATCTCTGTGTTTACAGCTCAGGTAGAAACCAATTTTGGAGAATTGCAGAATTGAAGATGAACCTGTCTAGACTTTTGGAGCAACGGGGGCAAGTGTGTGGAATCTGGAGTCGCCCCAGCTGGCTCTAAGAAATGTGTGTGTTTTTTGGGGGGGGCTCTCTCTCTCGCCCCCCCCCCTTTTGTTACAAATTGCTTTGCATGCAGGCTGTGATCAAAGCCAAATGTAGCTTAGAAAAGCTTTTTGGCAGGCTTGCGTTGTGGGATTGCATCCAGCACCTCTTAGGACGCCCCCCCCCCCCATTTTGGCAAATTTCCTCTCTGTTCTGGGTGGGTGGGAGGGAATAAAGGCCTTCTTTTTTCTCTCTCTCTCTCTCTCCCTCCCTCCATACCGCTGCCTAATACATCTGTGTTGCTTTCAAAAGCCGCTTGGGCGCCTACGGCGAGGGGGCTCTTTCGCGGGCGACCACGTTATTGATGCTTTTACAATAATAATAATATTTTCCCCCAAAAAAGCTCAATGCGGCTGTGTCTACATGGGCAGAAGGAGAACGGGCTGCCTCGCTTCAGAGTTACAGGTTGGGGAGACCTCTCCCCCCTTCTGAAAAAGGAGAAGGGGGTGAACGACCACTCCCTGCAAGTAGACAGCCAGCATGTCAGGGATTATAAAGGTTCTAGCTGAGCCCATTCTCTTTATTTTACCATGCAAGGCAAAGTGCGGGACTCTCGCGTCTTCCAAAGAGGATTAGACAAATTTGGGGGGGGGGTGGAGTGGGGGGGGGTTGTTGACGGCTGCCAGCTGGGATGGTTCTGCTTCTGCCTCTGCAGTTGGAGACATCGACGCTTTCAAAATCCATTTGCTGGAAACGGGCAAGAGGAGAGAGCGGCTCATTTTTGTGGCTCTTTGCCGCAAACGGAAAAAGGCTCTCTGCACACACTGTTGTTATTGTTTAGTCGTGTCTGCCTCTTCGTGACCCCCTGGACCAGAGCACACCAGGCACTCCTGTCTTCCACTGCCTCCCGCAGTTTGGTCAAACTCATGCTGGTAGCTTCGAGAACACTGTCCCACCATCT
The DNA here is from genome assembly GCF_965153285.1 of Podarcis tiliguerta. NCBI lineage: Eukaryota > Metazoa > Chordata > Lepidosauria > Squamata > Lacertidae > Podarcis > Podarcis tiliguerta. The sequence continues at coordinate 4,676,202 of NC_139551.1, read as the reverse complement.
CGTCCTCTGTCGCTCCCTTCTCCTTGCGCCCTCCATCTTTCCCAGCATCAGGGTCTTTCCCAGGGAGTCTTATATCAACAACCTCAGATATGCAGATGACACAACCTTGATGGCAGAAAGTGAGGAGAAATTAAAGAACCTTTTAATGAGGGTGAAAGAGGAGAGTGCAAAATATGGTCTGAAGCTCATCATCAAAAAAACGAAGATCATGGCCACTGGTCCCATCACCTCCTGGCAAATAGAAGGGGAAGAAACGGAGGCAGTGAGAGATTTTACTTTCTTGGGCTCCAGGATCACTGTAGATGGTGACAGCAGCTACGAAATTAAAAGACGCCTGCTTCTTGGGAGAAAAGCAATGACAAACCTAGACAGCATCTTAAAAAGTAGAGACACCACCCTGCCCACCAAGGTCTGTATAGTCAAAGTTATGGTTTTCCCAGTAGTGATGTATGGAAGTGAGAGCTGGACCATCAAGAAGGCTGATCGCCGAAGAATGGATGCTTTTGAATTCTGGTGCTGGAGGAGACTCTTGAGAGTCCCATGGACTGCAAGAAGATCAGACCTCTCCATTCTGAAGGAAATCAGCCCTGAGTGCTCACTGGAAGGACAGATCCTGAAGCTGAGGCTCCAAGACTTTGGCCACCTCATGAGAAGAGAAGACTCCCTGGAAAAGACCCTGATGTTGGGAAAGATGGAGGGCACAAGGAGAAGGGGACGACAGAGGACAAGATGGTGGGACAGTGTTCTCGAAGCTACCTCCTTTATTTACATGCATGCTTTAGCTGAGGTTATTGCATTGCAGGGGGTTGGACTAGATGACCCTAGCGGTGGCGGGGTCCCTTCCAACATTACGATTCTGGGCTCTGGAGCAGTGCCTCTGTTCTCCCCTATGGGGGGCTGGCGTCGAATCACAACGAAACTCGCATCCGGACGCTGTCTTGGATTAACAGTAGCCCTTTCCCCCGTTTCCCATGATCCTCCCTGGCCCGCAACTCAACGCTCTCGTTATCGCCGCACGGTGATATTTTTGCTTGGAGGGGTGTTTAACTAAATGCCTTTGTTTCTTTTTGTGTCCCCCTCTGAATACCTTCCTGGCTGGGCTTGCCTGTTCCAGAACATGCTTCGAGTCGGGTAAGCCTTTCTGCGATAGATACGACTATCTGCTGCCATTTGTACTGATCCAGGAGGGCGTTCCACAGGGCGGGTGCCACTACCAAGAAGGCCCTCTGCCTGGTTCCCTGTACTGATTTTATTTTTTTATGGCACTCAAGTGCCATAAAATATATTCTATTACTGGTAACCTCCAGGTTAGATTACTGCATTCTACGTAGGGCTGCCTCTGAAGACGGTTCGGAAAACTTCAGCCGGCGCAGAATTCAGCGGCCGGGTTGCTCACTGGAGCAAGACTCTTTGAGCATATTGCACCAATCCTGCACTGGCTACCAATAGTTTCCAGGCCCAGTTCAAAGTGCTGGTTCTGACCTATAAAGCCTTAAATGGCCCTCTCGGTGGTGGACGATGGGGGTGGAGACGCTCCTTCAGGTATACAGGACCGAAGCCGTTTAGGGCTTTCAAGGTCAGCACCAACACTTTGAATTGTGCTCGGAAACGTACCGGGAGCCAGTGTAGGTCTTTCAAGACCGGTGTTATGTGGTCTCAGCGGCCGCTCCCAGTCACCAGTCTAACTGCCGCATTCTGGATTAATTGCAGTTTCCGGGTCACCTTCAAAGGTAGCCCCACATAGAGCGCGTTGCAGTAGTTCAAGCGGGAGATAACCAGAGCATGCACCACTCTGGCAAGACAGTCCGCAGGCAGGTAGTGTCTCATCCTGCGTACCAGATGGAGCTGGTAGACTGCTGCCCTGGACACAGATTTGAACTGTGCCTCCATGGAGTGCAGTGACTCCAAAATGACTCCCAGGCTGCGCACCTGGTCCTTCAGGGGCACAGTTACCCCATTCAGGACCAGGGAGTCCTCCACACCCGCCCGCCTCCTGTCCCCCCAAAACAGTCCCTCTGTCTTATCAGGATTCAACCTCAATCTGTTAGCCACCATCCATCCTCCAACCGCCTCCAGACACTCACACAGGACCTTCACCGCCTTCACTGGTTCTGATTTGAAAGAGAGGTAGAACTGGATATCATCCGCGTACTGATGTACACCCAGTCCACTCCTTCCCCCTCTCGCACCCTGCTCTCTCGGAGACACCCCCAATGAATATTTTCATTTCTCCTTCTCTTCCTCCTCCCCAAAGAGCAATTCGGCCTCTCCCCCCGAGAGCCTGCAAGGCGAGGAGCCGCTGGACAGTGCGGGATCAAAGCGCAAGCAGGAGGGCAAGGAGGAGGTGAGGCTCTACGTAAGTGTTGCCTCCGGATCCGGCCCCGGCGACCCCGGGAAAGAGTCAGCATGGCGGCCAGAGCACTGAAGACCCCCGGTTCAGTTCCCCAACCAAGCACGAAACTCACTGGGTGACCTTGAGCCAACTGACTCGCCTCGCAAGGTTGTTGTGAGGGCTAAAGCATAGCTGTCAACCGTCCCTTATTTGGCAGGACAGTCCCTTATCCCAGCGCCGTGTCCCGCTGCTGCTGATGTCCCTTAAATTTCCCGGGTTTCAAAGAAGCAGCTCCTCTCCCTCCCACCCTCTCAGCCAGGGAGGAGGGAGGCTCCAGCTGTGTTGCTTGGCTGCGTTGCTCACCCAATGAGGAGTCTAAGGACGACGGGGTGGTGGAGCTTGCATGCCTTGTGCCGATCAAATCGGCCGCCTTGCCTGGGGACTCGCCTTTGCTCAGCGCTTCCCAGCGGAGAGGTGACGGTGGTTTCCCTTGCTGCATCCCCTTTGCCGGGTTGCTGCGCTGTGGGAACCACCGCTTGAGGCTTCGTTTGGCTGCTGGCTGGGCTTTCTGCCTTTGGCTCGGAGGGGCTCAGAAGCCGAACACACCTGTGCTGGGAAAATCCCATATTTTGGCTGCTGATCCCTTATTTTCGAGGCTGCTGGTCCCTTATTTACAAATCTGTAAGTTGACAGCCATGGGCTAAAGGAAACGGGGAGGACTCTGTGTCGATCGCCCCGGATTCGTTAGAGGGGGTGTGCTGGTCCAGGGGGGAGGTTACCGTGGGGCGAGGTCCAGGACCTGAGTTGAGGGTCGGCAGACAGTCCTCCTCAAGCGAAGCTGGGTCCAAAACAGGAAGCCGGGCGGGGACGGGAAACTCTGGAAGGACAGGTCTGGGTCCAGGCAGAAGCAGGTATCCAACGACGTTGCTCCCGCAACCTGGGACCGGGCTGACTGGCCTTTATCTTCTCTGAGGCCAGGGGCAGTCCCGGCCCCCAGGAGATCCGCCTCTCTTGGCCTTAAGGCGAGCACTCCTCCTGGGAGAAATCAGTTCCCTCCGCCTCTCTGCCCTGAGCCTCTGCAGCTCAGGAGAGGCTGGAGGGTTACTGGACCCAGGGGGAGACTCACCTGTAGGCACTGAGTCCTCAACCACCTCCGGAGCCAGAGTGGATTCACCTGGTGCCTGCTCCTGAGGATCCGGCACAGGGGCAGGCACTTCAGAATCAGGGCCCTGCCCCAGTTCAGCCGGCCCTAGAAGCGGGGACTCCTGTGCAGGCTGGGATTCCTCCGGTTCAGCCTCTGAATCGGATTCCCAGGCCATCACAGGGGGGCTGGTAGCAAAAGGTGGAACGCGAACTTGTCAGAACTCTCTGAGGCTCGAGGCATGTCTGAAACGGCTTAGCAGTCGTTCCTTCCCCCTGTGGGGACCCTGGAAACTCTCATTCCTGCCTCCAATGGGGATCCTGGAAACACTCATTCCTGCCTCCAATGGGGAACCTGGAAACTCTCATTGCTGCCCCCCAGGGACCCTGGAAACTCTCATTCCTGCCTCCAATTGGGAACCTGGAAACTCTCATTCCAGCCCCCAATGGGGACCCTGGAAACTCTCATTGCTGCCCCCCAGGGACCCTGGAAACTCTCATTCCTGCCCCACAGGGAACCTGGAAACTCTCATTCTTGCCTTCATGTAGACCAATCACAGTTAATGGCCCTGACTAACTCAGGTCTCTTTGTTTCGGCGGGTCGACTCTTGAATATAGCTTACTCCACCTTTTTTGGGGAGCTGGGTTCAAGAGCTGCGCCCGACGAGGTATTGAGACGCATAAGGACCCTGCCCCCTTTCCCCCCCTTCTCTTGCAGGAAAGCGACGGGGAGAGGAGCGACTACAATTTGGTCGTGGACGAGGTACGTTGGCATCCTGGTTTGCAGAGACGGAGGCAGAATTCAATTATGCAAGACGGCAAACTCCGGCAGAGCAAATCTGCATAATTCATGCAGGTCGCGGAGTTTATTTTCCCCTCTCTGTCTCCCCCCCCCCTTTGCTTTTAAAAAACATATTCATAAAAAATTGAAGCGAGGCAAAACACGGGGCATGCCCCCCACCTAACACCGAGGTGTGCTTTTTCTCAAAGGTTTTTTGAAATCACTGATGGCACGATCCGAGGGGCGGCTGGGAAAAAAGAAGCCCCCCTCTCCTTAGAATTTGAATTTGTCCAATCCCCTTTTCAAGCCGTCCAGGTTGGCGGTCTCATCCTTGTCTACTGAGGCAAGGAGTTCCATAGTTTAACTGCGTACAAGATGAAGAGGTCCATGAATTCTAGCGTTGGCAAGGGAATGAGGGAAGCTTTTCCTCCGTCCAAAGCTGAGCTTATTGTCCGTTTATAAGCTCCATTGTACGGAAGCGGGTGGCGCTGTGAGTTAAACCACAGAGCCTAGGACTTTCAGGAACTCTGTAGCAATTATCCCTAAAAGAAAAGCTCAAACGTTTTCTTCTATTCATTACAAATCATTTCCCAGAAAGCTTTGACAAGGCCACCACATGTGATAAAAAGTACCTTCTTTCTCCTGATGTTTCCAGCGTATATTTGATTTTGATTTGCACATTTTTGCTAACTTGCTAGGTGTCAAATACCATCGGTGCATCATTTCCGAATAGTTTTATTTCGGTGTATAGCATGCTGTGAATTTCATATCTGCATTCCACACAGCCATTTCCATATTATATCCTAGATCTTCTTTGGCGATCCCTCATAGCCGAGTAAGATTGTCTTCCATAAACACGGTTTTAACAGTGAGTCCGTAAGTGACTGTGGAGGCCAATTCTGGATCCACACGTCCTTCCACAGTGGGGACATTGGTTTCCGGGCGGGAGTTGATCCCGGTGAGGGTTTGCCAAGCGTGCCTTCCTCTTAGCACGTTTCTCCCTTGCGTCCTGAGTTCGAGTGTCTTCAAAACGCATGACACCTTTGGCAAAGGCTGTTCTCCAACTGGAGCGCTCGCAGGCCAGTGTTTCCCAGTTGTCGGTGTTTATACTATATTTCTTAAGATTTGCCTTGAGAGAGTCTTTAAACCTCTTTTGTTCTGTATGTAAATTTTCTATTAGATTTCTAACACATCATTTTCAGCAGTCATTAAACATACTCTTACATCTTATTCCATTTTTTTTTACTTCCATCAATCCTGTCTGAAAATTTTCCAATCTAATCTCTTAGTATGCATTTCGTATCTTCCCTATTACATTTCAAACTCATAACTGTATCTTTTTCTATTTTGTAACACTTTGTATACTGCATTTCTCCTTGCAAAACTTCTTTTAAACCTCTTTTGTTGACCATCAGCATTACGCTTTCCATTTTTAAGTTCGGAATAGAGCAGTTGCTTTGGAAGACGATAATCAGGCGTCCGCACAACAAAGTTGATGTTGAAGAATCATCACTTTGACACTGGTGATCTTTGCTTCTTCCGGTACACTGATATTTGTTCGCCTGTCTTCCCAAGTGATGTGTAAAATGTATCATTACAGAGACCAACAAATTTAATGAACTACGGAACGAACAAACAAACAAACAAAATAATGGGGACTGGAATCGACCAGTTTTGTTTTAAGCACCGTATTTTTCGCTCCATAAGACGCACCAGACCACAAGACGCACCTAGTTTTTGGAGGAGGAAAACAAGGAAAAAAATATTCTGAATCTCAGAAGCCAGAACAGCAAGAGGGATCGCTGCGCAGCGAAAGCAGTGATCCCTCTTGCTGTTCTGGCTTCTGGGATAGCTGCGCAGCCTGCATTCGCTCCATAAGACACACACACATTTCCCCTTACTTTTTAGGAGGGGAAAAGTGCGTCTTACAGAGCGAAAAATACAGTGATTCATTTGAGCACTTTCCCCCTTCCTTCCTGCAATCCTTGCTCTCTCTTGCGCAGGACCCTTCTTCTGAACACGGAAGCCCACCCTGCGCATCAGCCACGAAGGTTGTTCCGGTCCGGAGGGATATCCCGGGCAGCCCTGCTTCTCTGCCGTCCAGCAGGAGTGACACCCCCCTCAAAGCGAAAGAGCAGAGCCCGGTAAGCAAAGCGGGGTGCATATCTCCTGCCAAACCCATCTAGCTGGCTGTTGTCTGCCCTGGCTGGCAGCCGCGATCCAGGGGTTCAGACATCTGGGGGTTCTTCTATCTAGGAATGGGCAAAGGGGTCACAACTGTTTCTCATTTCCCACCCACCCACCAATCTTCTGCGTCTTTGCAGAGTTGCAGGTTATCCCCCCCCCCCCAAGGGAAGCAGGTGGCGCTGTGGGTTAAACCACAGAGCCTAGGACTTGCCGATCGGAAGGTCGGCGGTTCGAATCCCCGCAATGACGGGGTGAGCTCCCGTTGCTCAGTCCCTGCTCCTGCCAACCTAGCAGTTCGAAAGCACCTCAAAGTGCAAGTAGATAAATAGGTACCGCTCCGGCGGGAAGGTAAACGGCGTTTCCGTGTGCTGCTCTGGTTTGCCAGAAGCGGCTTAGTCCTGCTGGCCACATGACCCGGAAGCTGTACGCCGGCTCCCTCGGCCAATAAAGCGAGATGAGCGCCGCAACCCCAGAGTCGGCCATGACTGGACCTAATGGTCAGGGGTCCCTTTACCTTTACCTTTACCCCCCCCTCAAAGTTCTGATGAAAACCTATCAGCGTTTTGATGCGACATGCTCTGAACATAGGGATTTTCGTGAGCGGTTTTCCCTAATGCACGCATTTCTGCAAAGCAGCTTTGCATAATAATAATAATAATAATAATAATAATAATAATATACTTATACAGCGGTACCTCGGGTTACATACGCTTCAGGTTACATACGCTTCAGGTTACAGACTCCGCTAACCCAGAAATAGTACCTCGGGTTAAGAACTTTGCTTCAGGATGAGAACAGAAATTGTGCTCCGGCAGCGTGGCAGCAGCAGGAGGCCCCATTAGCTAAAGCGGTGCTTCAGGTTAAGAACAGTTTCAGGTTAAGAACGGACCTCCGGAACGAATTAAGTACTTAGCCCGAGGTACCACTGTACCCTGCCCCTCTGGCTGGGTTTCCCAGATGGGCGGGGTATAAGTAATAAATTCTTTCTGGGTGTTATCTAGAGATAGACTGCCTCTGAAAGTGGGTGTTCTAGTTAAGAGGGAGTTCATCTCTGCGGGAACTTGCTCACTGTTCAATATTCTTTTTGCCATTTCTGACCCCGCAAGCTTTTATTCTGTTCTTCCTTATGCCCCCCGCCCCACAAAAAAAACCCCTCCAAAAGTCATCCCGGTTTTGCAATTTTCAGCCCAGCAGCTTCGCCTGCTTGCAAGAGCCGGACGCCTGGGTTCCATTTTGAGATGCACCTCCTCCTGCTTCCGAGTCGCCCCCCTCCCCTTATTCTCCTCTGGGTGTGTGTGCTTGCCTTCACCCTCCACTCCCTCCCCCCAAACCAGCCCCCTCCTCAAATGCACAGGGGGGGGCACGTGGCTCGGTTAATTAGTGGCCCACAGGGGAGCTTTGAGATTCCTCAGAGGATTTTAATGTATAATTAATTGCTATTAGCGCTGCCTTGCAGGGAGCGAGGGGCTTGTGGGGGGGGGCGCAATTGCAGGGGGGGGGGGCTTGGCATACCATCTGGGTTAGACTGGGAGGAGAGCGTCCCAAACAGAGGTCATTGAAGTGGTGATAATTCTTTTCGTGGAGGGGTTTTTTTTGCCCTCCTATTTCTTCCTTCCTTCCTTCCTTCCTTCCTTCCTTCCTTCCTTCCTTCCTTATCTTTCTTTCCTTCCTTCCTTCCTTCCTTCCTTCCTTCCTTATTTATCTTTCCTTCCTTCCTTCCTTCCTTGTTTTCGTTCGTTCTTTCTTTCCCTTCCTTTCTTCCTTCCCCTCCCTCCCTCCTTCCTTTCTCTCCTTCCTTCCTTCCTTCCTTATTTATCTTTCTTTCCTTCCTTTCTTATTTATCTTTCCTTCCTTCCTTCCTTCCTTCCTTCCTTATTTTCTTTCTTTCTTTTTTTCTTTCTTTCTTTCTTTCTTTCTTTCTTTCTTTCTTCCTTCCTTCCTTCCTTCCTTCCTTCCTTCCTTCCTTCTCCTCCCTCCCTCCTTCCTTCCTTCCTTTCTCTCCTTCCTTCCCTCCCTCCCTCCCTCCCTTCCTTATTTTCTTTCTTTCCTTCCTTCCTTCCTTCCTTCCTTCCTTATTTTCTTTCTTTCCTTCCTTCTTTTCCTTCCTTCCTTCCTTCCTTCCTTCCTTCCTTCCTTCCTACCTTTCTGGCAGGCTGCATTTCTGCCTCTCTCCCTCCTTTCCGTGCGTGGTGTGTGTGTGTGTGTGTGTGTGTCTGTGTGTGTTTAAAACACACAGTGCGACCGAGGGAGAGAGAGAGAAAAGCAAATCCTATTGATCTCCCCGCAACCTGCCAAGATCTCTGGATTGAAACATCAGCGCAGGAGGAGGACAGCGGCTGGAAGGCAGGAAGACGGCATTGATCTGTCTGTCAAATCCTCAAGGCTTCATTTGGCAGCCCACAACCCCTCCCTCCCCAACTCCCCAGACAGGCTGGAGGGCAGACTCTCCCCCCAAATGCACGCTGGGTGAGGGGCTGAGCTCAATCGGATTAGCACGGTCTCCGCTCCCTGAATAACGACAGGCCTGCTGTGCGGCGAAAAGGCTTTTCCTACCTCCCCACCACCACAAAAAAAGCAGAAGGCGAAACAGGCAGAAAGCCCAGTTGCGATTCTTCCACATACCACCCCCAAGATCTTGGCTACCCACTCATCCCTGATTCCCTGAAAATTTTATTTTATTTTATTTTATTTTATTTTATTATTTCATTTCATTTCATTTTATTATTTTATTTTATTTTATTTTATTTTATTTTTTTATTTTATTTTATTTTTTTATTTTATTTTATTGTGGTACCTCGGGTTAAGTACTTAATTCGTTCCGAAGGTCCGTTCTAAACCTGAAACTGTTCTTAACCTGAAGCAAGAACCCAAGATCTTGGCTACCCACTCATCCCTGATTCCCTGAAAATTTTATTTTATTTTATTTTATTTTATTTTAGTGTGGTACCTCGGGTTAAGTCCTTAATTCGTTCCGGAGGTCCGTTCTTAACCTGAAACTGTTCTTAACCTGAAGCACCACTTTAGCTAATGCGGCCTCCCGCCGGAGCACAATTTCTGTTCTCACCCTGAGGCAAAGTTCTTAACCCGAGGTACTCTTTCTGGGTTAGCGGAGTCCGTAACCTGAAGCGTATGTAAGCCGAGGTACCACTGTATGTAAATTTTTATTCGTTTTTTAACATATCATTTCCAACAATAATTAAACATACTTTTACATCAATCCCCTTTGAAAACTTTCCAATCTGATCATTTAATATACATTTCTTACTTTCACTCTTCCATTTAAATCTCATAACTAATATCTCTCATCTTCCTCTACTTTGCAATGTTTTGTATATTTCTCCTTACGAAAATATGAGCCGGTACTTTAGAACAAGTTTGTGACGTGTATTTTATTTTTATTTTTATGAAGATCACCCACTCTGAGACCCCACAGCTAATTCTCCCCTGGCCTCCTCGCTGGCCTAAGGTAAAGGTAAAGGTACCCCTGCCTGTACGGGCCAGTCTTGACAGACTCTAGGGTTGTGCGCCCATCTCACTCAAGAGGCCGGGGGCCAGCGCTGTCCGAAGACACTTCCGGGTCACGTGGCCAGCGTGACATCGCTGCTCTGGCGAGCCAGAGCCGCACACGGAAACGCCGTTTACCTTCCCGCTATTTTACCTATTTATCTACTTGCACCCCGGAGTGCTTTCGAACTGCTAGGTTGGCAGGCGCTGGGACCGAATGACGGGAGCGCACCCCGCCGCGGGGATTCGAACCGCCGACCTTTCGATCGGCAAGCCCTAGGCACTGAGGCATTAACCCACAGCGCCACCCGCGTCCCTCGCTGGCCTAAGTAGGACAAATTCAGCCAGCTAGCCCTGGGGATTTTTGAATTTTATTGTTATTCATGTTTTTATACTGTATTTTATGCTGCTTTTATAATTAAGTGTTTTAAAGTGTTTTAAATTTGTGGTTAGCCGCCCTGAGCCAGGTTTTTGAACTGGGAAGGGCGGGGTATAATAATAATAATAATAATAATAATAATAATAATAATAATAATAATAATACCCCGCCCATCTGGCTGGGTTTTCCCAGCCACTCTGGGCGGCTTCCAACAAAACACTAAAATACAATAACCTATTAAACATTAAAAGCTTCCCTAAACAGGGCTGCCTTCAGATGTCTTCTAAAAGTTTGGTAGTTATTTTTCTCTTTGACATCTGGTGGGAGGGCGTTCCACAGGGCGGGCACCACCACCGAGAAGGCCCTCTGCCTGGTTCCCTGTAACTTGGCTTCTTGTAGCTTTATTATTATTAGGTGTCTCGGAGGTTGGAGCCTTGTTCCTTAAAACGGACACCCCTTTTTCCTTCCCCGCCACAGAATGACGACAACCCTGCCCCATGCAAATCCGCCAGCCTGTCTCCGCCCCACGATTCCTTGACCCCCGGCCTCGGTCCCAGCTGCGCCCCTCAACTCCAACAGGTCTCCTCTAAGCCATCCACCACAGATGCCATCAGTAAGTCGTTTGTGCAATTCTTTTTGTTTTTTAATTATACTTTATTGAAAATTTCTAATAGAGTGAAAAAAAGGTGTAGAGAAAGGACCTGGTCTGACCATAGCTGTCAACCGTCCCTTATTTGGCGGGACAGTCCCTTATCCCAGCGCCGTGTCCCGCTGCTGTCCCTTATTGATGATGTCCCTTAAATTTCCCGGGTTGCAAAGGAAGCAGCTCCTCTCCCTCCCTCCCTGCCGGCCAGGGAGGAGGGAGGCTCCAACTGGGTTGCTTGGCTGCGTTGCTCACCCAATAAGGAGTCTAAGAACGACTGGGGGGTGGAGCTTGCATGCCTTGTGCCGATCAAATCAGCTGCGTTGCCTGGGGACTCGCCTTTGCTCAGCGCTTCCCAGCGGAGAGGTGACGGTGGTTTTCCTTGCTGCATCCCCTTTGCCGGGTTGCTGCGCTGTGGGAACCACCGCTTGAGGCTTCGTTTGGCTGCTGGCTGGGCTTTCTGCCTTTGGCTCGGAGGGGCTCAGAAGTCGAACATACCTGTGCTCTGAAAATCCCATATTTTGGCTGCTGATCCCTTATTTTCGAGGCTGCTGGTCCCTTATTTTCAAATCTGTAAATTGACAGCTATGGGTCTGACACTCTAACCGATGTGCTACTGTCGATGTTTTAAGGGATGCCCTTTTTGGCAGAAACGCAGAGAGTTGTTTGGTTTGGAATACAGTGGTACCTTGGTTGTCAAACACTGAAAACCCGGAAGTAACTGTTCCGGTTTGCGAACGTTTTTCAGAAGCCGGACGTCCGATGCGGCTGTCGGCTGTTGTTTCCGGGGCGCCAGCACCAATCAGAAGCTGCGCCTTGGTTTTCGAACATTTCAGAAGTCAAACGGACTTCTGGAATATATTAAGTTTGGCACTTTTGTTTTTGCTATTTTGCGTTTTTGTTTCTGAGGCTTTTTCGGTTAATTTGTTTTTTGTGACTGCGTGGAAGCCAGTCCAGCTGATTGATGGGTTGTGCGACTGCGGAATTGGATAAAAGCCCCCCCTCCAAACAATCAGAGCAAGTAAGAAAAAATACTATTTTAATTTCCATCATCTACAATACAATATTTATTTTATAGTACAGCACCTTGATTATTGCTTTCATCTTATGGATCAATGGTCTCGTTAGAGAGTAAAATTCATGTATTAGGCGTTGTTTCTAAAAGTCTGGAACGGATTAATCCGTTGTGCATTCCTTTCTATGGGAAAGCCCACCTTGGTTTTGGAACGCTTTGGTTGTGGAACAGACTTCCGGAACGGATTATGTTTGAGAACCAAGGTACCACTGTAGCTTGGAAACAGTTTGTGTTAATTTTGCAGCCGCATTTATATTTGTATTCACACGGATCTGCTTCTCCTTTGCGAGTTTGCCTGTTTTGCATATAAATAAAATAGCAGCATAATGTAATCTATTCGGCTTTATGGAGTCTCCTCCCCCCCCCCCCATCTTTCTTTTCTTCCTAGCCCTCCGGAGCCCCCTGAGCATGGCCAGTTCGTATGCTTCGTCCTTCGGATTAATGCCCCAAGCCACACTCAACGGTGATCTCACCGCTCCGCGATCATATGTCAGTATACACCTATCTCCGCAAATTAGTGGGACAGTTCTGTACGGACGTTCCCCCATGGTAAGCTGAGAGGCTGTTTTTACCCCCCGCAAGTAAATATATGGGACGCGGGTGGCGCTGTGGGTTAAACCACAGAGCCTAGCGCTTGCCGATCAGAAGGTCGGCGGTTCGAATCCCCGCCACCCACGTCCCTAATATACTTCTTCTTAATTGTATTTCAGTTCAACAATTACTTTGATGAAATACATATTTTGTTGTGTGCAAATGGCTTTAGATACCTGTTAGGTCCATAAATGACCATACAGCATTTGTTCAACACAAAAAAACAGTGACAAATTGTTATTGACAAAGGACAGCTGGACATAGAAAGGGCCCCATTACCTTCAATAGCTTAGGGCCTCATCAAATCGAAATCCGGGACTGGGTTGGACTAGATCAGGGCTCTTTTCAGCCAGAACTCAGTTCCGGCGCCTCTCAGGTGAGCGCCATTGTGCCTCTGGGGCTTGCCGATCGGAAGGTCGGCGGTTCGAATCCCCACAATGACGGGGTGAGCTCCCGTTGCTCGGTCCCTGCTCCTGCCAACCTAGCAGTTCGAAAGCACCTCAAAGTGCAAGTAGATAAATAGGTACCACTCCGGCGGGAAGGTAAATGGCGTTTCCGTGCGCTCTGGCTTCCATCACTGTGTCCCATTGCGCCAGAAGCGGTTTAGTCCTGCTGGCCACATGACCCAGAAAGCCGTCTGCGGACAAATGCCGGCTCCCTCAGCCTGAAAGCGAGATGAGCGCCGCAACCCCATAGACGCTGCTTTCTGCTGTTCTTTAGCCGCAGATGCCAAGGGCTGAGCCCGAGTTTGTGTGCCAAGCGGGTGCTCTAACCACTCAGCAACAGCCTCTCCCTGTTGACAGCGCCTCTTCTTGATTCCGCCCGCAGGTAGCCTTTGAATCTCACCCCCACTTACGAGCTTCAACCGCTTCGGCTTCCCTGTCTTCCGTTCCGGGTGGCAAACCGTAAGTAACTGGCTGCCTGTGGCCCTATGGGGAGAGGGCGCTTCATTGGGGCTGGAATTGAGCGATCTGAGCCTTGAAAACGAAGGAACAATGGCAATAAACCGTGTCTGAAAATCTCCCCCTTTTGCATTCCCGTGTCTGAGCCTCTGAAGCTAACAGATGCTGAAGGAATGGGTTTCTGTGCAGTCAGTTTGAAACTGACCCCAAATCCCCATTTTTCCTCCTCCAAGGGAGCATTTCTAAACTTGAGCTCTTGAGCCAAAACCCAGCTGTAGAAACAAGTGCTCAAAGCTCTCTCCCTTATCAGTCCGTGACGGCAATGAGCGGCCTTGACTGTTCCAGTGGAGCAGGGATGGCACGTCTGGGTCTTATCTTACATCCTGACCTCAAAGACCACAAAGACGCACAGACCTTGTCAAGTCTGACAAGAGACCCGGGAACGGCGCCAGGAGTTGGTGACCTCTTGCCCCAAGATAAGAGTATAGGAACAGGAACAACCTTTTATGGTCAAGAGTACCGGAACAGGAACTTATGTGATGTCAACCTGAGTGTATAAGCTGACGTGGTTGGATTCCTGGGGATGGGGGGAGAGGGTGCCTGGAGGATATATATACAGTGGTGCCCCACAAGACGAATGCCTCACAAGACGGAAAACCCGCTAGACGAAAGGGTTTTCCGTTTTGGAGGTGCTTCGCAGGACGAATTTCCTATGGGCTTGCTTCCCAAGACGAAAATGTCTTGCGATTCCTGGGGGGTTTTTTTCGCTCCCCACCCCCTTTTTCTAAGGCACTAAGCTGCTAATAGCCTTTTAGCAGCTAATCCGCTAATCCCTGAAGACTTTAATAGCCGCTAATAGCCGCTAAACTGCTAATAGCACTAATCCGCTAATCCGCTAATGGGGTTGCTTCGCAAGACGAAAAAACCGCTAGACGAAGAGACTCGCGGAACGGATTCTTTTCGTCTTGCGAGGCACCACTGTACTGCATGAAATCTCTCATTTCTTTGGACTTGCTGTGGACACACCACACAAGTGCCTTCTGCTATCCAGAGAGCAGAATAAACTCTTTCTCTGAATCAACCTTGGTGTCATTTGACTTCCTTCCTCCCTCCCGGGAGCAACGCAGACCCCACCAGTCGGTACCGTCTAATAAGGCTACAATGCGACAATAATAGATTGAGAATTTCCATCTGCATTTTCGTCTTCCTGCTTTCTTCAGAAGATCATTGGGCGCTGCTGGCTTCGAAATGCAACCTGTTTAGCCTTAAATAAATAAATGGTGGTTCACAACAGCCCTGTGAAATAGGTTAGGGAGAGAGGGAGAGGGCTTAAGGTCGCCCTGTGACTTTCCTGGCCGAGGGGCAAACTCGAACCCTCTTGTCTTTTCGCCTGATGATTTTCAAATTGCGGCTGCCATCACAGCCGAGTGATGGCGCTTGGGGTTCCCAAATAATCGCTCAAACAATAGCATGGAGAGTCTTTGAGAAGGGCACACAGCACTCCAGACCCAAACGTTGTTATTTGCAGCTTCCCCTTGTGTGGACAGTTCTGTGTTTGGGTTTTTCTGGGGGTGGCAGAGAGGCCTGGAATGGAGTTTACGGGAAAAGGGCTTGGCTGGCAGGGCAGGAGAGGCCTACGCCACAACAGTGTTTTGCAAGGTCTCCCTTTAAAGGGAGCCCCAACACTTTAAAGGTCAGCCCCAACACTTTGAATTGTGCTCTGAAACGTCCTGGGAGGCAGTGTAGGTCTTTCAGGACCGGTGTTATATGATCTCGGCGGCCGCTCCCAGTCACCAGTCTAGCTGCCGCATTCTGGATTAGTTGTAGTTTCCGGGTCACCTTCAAAGGGAGCCCCACATAGAGCGCATTGCAGTAGTCCAAGCGAGAGATAACCAGAGATAACCCCTTGTGTGGACAGTTCTGTGTTTGGGTTTTTTGGGGGTGGCAGAGAGGCCTGGAACGGAGTTTACGGGAAAAGGGCTTGGCCGGCAGGGCAGGAGAGGCCTACGCCGCAACAGCGTTTTGCAAGGTCTCCCTTGTTTGGTGCAGAACTTTTCCATAAGTCGTGCTGTTATTTAGTTCAGTGGCGGCAAAGATTTTAGGGGAACGGCAGTTCACGGCGCCTTCCTAGGCCCCTGGAGGGAGGTCTCACCCCACAGGGAATGGCGGTCCGGGGTCTTTTGGCCGTTCCGTTCGCCCCCAAAGCCTTCTCCCCGCTTCCCCCGCAGAGCGTACTCCTTCCACGTCAGCTCCGACGGGCAGATGCAGCCGGTGCCCTTCCCGCCCGACGCCCTCATCGGCTCAGGCATCCCTCGCCACGCCCGCCAGCTCCACACCCTGACCCACGGGGAGGTGGTCTGCGCCGTCACCATCAGCAATTCCACGCAGCACGTCTACACGGGGGGCAAAGGCTGCGTGAAGGTGTGGGACGTGGCCCAGCCGGGCGCAAAGACCCCCGTGGCCCAGCTGGACTGCCTGGTACGTACGAGGACGGTGTGTGTGTGGGCGCGTTGGTTTGCGTGACTCGGTTTCCCCGGCGCATCCCTAGGGTCTCCCAGGACTTGGGTGCTCTCGTGGCCCTTGCAAGATGCGGCCGCCGTTTTTATTGCTTCCTGTCTTTTAAAAGAAACTCCGCCTGCTAAAACAAGAAACAGTTTATAACATTTAAGGAATCATTAAAATCCATGCCAAACTAAAAATAAATAAATTCGCATCATATCTGGGTACAAAAAATGTTTTCAGCAGGAGGTTGCGAAGATGAGGCTTGGAAGTGCATGAGTGAAGCTTGCGGAGATGTAATAATAATAATAATAATAAATTTCTTTTATGCCCTGCCCATCTGGCCAGGCTTCCCCAGCCAGTCTGGGCGGCTTCCGACAGAATATTAAAAATACAATAAAACATCAAGCATTAAAACTTCCCTAAACAGGGCTGAGGGCCTTCTACAAGTCAGATAGTTGTTTATTTCCTTGACATCTGGTGGGAGGGCGTTCCACAGGGCAGGCGCCACCACCAAGAAGGCCCTCTGCCTGGTTCCCTGTAACCTCGCTTCTCGCAGGGAGGGAACGGCAGAAAGCCTTCGGAGCTGGACCTCAGTGTCCGGGTAGACCAGTGGGAGTGGAGATGCTCCTTCAGGTTTACTAGGCCATTTAGGGCTTTCAAGGTCAGCACCAACACTTTGAATTGTGCTTGGAAATGTCCTGGGAGCCAATGTAGGTCTTTCAGGACTGGTGTTATGTGATCTCGGCAGCTGCTCCCAGTCCCCAGTCTAGCTGCCACATTCTGGATTAGTTGCAGTTTCCGGGTCACCTTCAAAGGCAGCCCCACATAGAGCGCATGGCAGTAGTCCAAGTGGGAGATAACTAAAGCATGCACCACTCTGGCAAGACAGCCTGCGGGCAGGGAGGGTCTCATCCTGCGTACCAGATGGAGCTGGTAGACAGCCGCCCTGGACACAGAATTGACCTGCGCCTCCATGGACAGCTGTGAGTCCAGAATGACTCCCAGGCTGCACACCTGGTCCTTCAGGGGCACAGTTACCCCATTCAGGACCAGAGAGTCCCCCACACCTGCCCGTCCCCTGTCCCCCCAAAACAGTACTTCTGTCTTATCAGGATTCAACCTCAATCTGTTAGCCGCCGTCCATCCTCCAGTGAAAGATTCTCGCGGTTGGGAGGTGGTCTCCTAATCCTGTGTCATTCTCTTGCCTCTTGTCTCCCCACCCAGAACCGGGACAACTACATCCGGTCGTGCAAGCTCCTCCCAGATGGGCGGAGTCTGATTGTGGGCGGAGAGGCCAGCACCCTCTCCATCTGGGACCTAGCGGCGCCGACTCCCCGGATCAAGGCGGAGCTGACGTCCTCTGCCCCGGCCTGCTATGCCCTCGCCATCAGTCCCGATGCCAAGGTCTGCTTTTCCTGCTGCAGCGATGGCAACATCGTGGTCTGGGACCTGCAAAACCAGACTATGGTCAGGTGAGATTTATTGGCGAATGAGTTTGATGCACGGTCATCCACGGAACGCCCTTCCACCCTCAACACCCGGATAAATGGTGCACACCTTGAGATACCCTGCATCATTATTCTACAGTGGTACCTTGGTTCTCAGACTTACCGTATTTTTCGCTCTATAGGACGTACTTTTTCCGCTTCAAAAATGAAGGGGAAATGTGTGTGCGTCCTATGACGCCATAGCCCCGCGACCCTCTCCTGGCTGGAGAGGTGACGCACGGCTATGGCAGGAACCTCTCCGCTGCGCCTTTCCGCTGCTCCCTGACCTGCTCTTTGGGGCTGGTGGTGGGCTTCCCCCCGCCAACCCCAAAGAGCAGGTTGAAAGGAACCTGAAGCCTGGAGAGCGAGAGGGGTCGGTGTGCACCAACCCCTCTCGCTCTCCAGGCTTCCAAGGTAGCCGCCTGAACGCACCTTAAACGGCACCTTGTTTTAGAGCGGGAAAACAAGAGGGGGGAAATTCTCCCTCTCTCTGCGCAGCGCCTCCTGCCGCTTCGCTGAAGGGGCGCTGGGCAGAGAGGGGGAGAATTTTTTTCTTCTTGTTCTCCCCCCTCTAAAACAAGGTGCGTCCTATTATCCGGTGTGTCCTATGGTGCGAAAAATACAGTAATCCGTTCCAGAAGTCCGCTCCAAAACCAAAGCGTTCCAAAACCAAGGCGCGCTTTCCCATAGGAAGTAATGCAGAACGGATCAATCCGTTCCAGACTTCTATAAACAGCAATTTAATGTGAATTTTACTATCAAACGAAACCACTGATCCATAAAATGAAAGCAATAAACAATGGACTGCAGTCACACAGTCAGTCCATCAGTAGCTAGACTGGGTTTCACACAGTCACAAAAACAAAAGAGCCACAAAGACGCAAAATAAATAGCAAAAGCAGACAGAACTCAGCGTAACACTCAAATCGGAAGCGTAACACTCAAAACGGAGCACGTTCGGCTTCTGAAAAAAGTTCGCAAACCAGAACACTTCCTTCCGGGTCTGCAGTGTTTTGGTTCCAAGTTGTTTGAGTACCAAGGCGTTTGAGAACCAAGGCACCACTGTATCTGTTTATTTCATGAAATTTATATGCCGTTTCAGAGGAGTTGGCAGCTATGTGCCTCTTGGTTGTAGAGTGCATGGGTGGGGGAATCTTCAAAGTAGTTTGCAATATTAAAACGTTAGAATTATTAAGTCAAATCCGCAGGCAATCCCTGGAGATCTCTGAGAACAGCCTTCCTTCCTTCCTTCCTTCCTCCCTTCCTCCCTTCCTCCCTTCCTCCCTTCCTTTACTTTCCTTTCAGAAAATAGCACACTTGTGCTTTGAAGGCCCAAAGTTCAGCTGTCTATTGGGCCTTCAAAGGGTGTGCAAGACCCAGCCCATTCTTCTGTGATGCAGGGGAGACCCATAAGTCAGAACTGCTTCATTTGCCAGCCAGAGGTTCTGAATGCTTTCAGAAAATAGCACCTGGTGCTTTGAAGGCCCAGAGTTCAGCTATCTATTGGGCCTTCAAAGCACCAGCGCTGTGCGAGACCCAGCGGATCGCTTATTCCAACGTGTCTAATCTGTCATTCCTGGAATATTGGGTGACTCTCCTTTTATCTCTTCCTTTACAGGCAGTTCCAGGGCCACACGGACGGCGCCAGTTGCATCGACATTTCCAATTACGGCACCAAGCTTTGGACTGGGGGGCTGGACAACACCGTGCGGTGCTGGGACCTACGGGAAGGGCGCCAGCTACAACAGCATGACTTCAGCTCTCAGGTCAGCTTTGGAGGAGGGTCGGCTGGGTGTGTGACATGCACAACGCACTTGTTTAAAATAACCCTTTTGCTTGGCACACTCCGGAAGTGGCTCAATTGAAAATGTTTATTTCCTGCCTCGCAGCGCTCAACGAGGCTGTTGAACACGATCCGTTTCAGGGTGCCGTTTGCAACCCGAAAAGTCCGTAAGTAGAGCGCCACCACTGCGAGTGCGCGAAGCGCGATAGATCGCTTCTGGGCATGCGCAAAAGTGCAGAACGCTTCTGTGCATGTGTGCAGCGAACCCGGAAGTAAACACTTCTGGGTTTGCTGCATTCGTAACCTGAAAAGCCGCAACGTGAAGCAAAGGTAACACGAGGTATAGCTGTATACAGTGGTGCCCCGCAAGACGAATGCCTCGCAAGACGGAAAACCCACTAGACGAAAGGGTTTTCCGTTTTGGAGGTGCTTCGCAAAACGAATTTGCTATGGGCTTGCTTCGCAAAACGAAAATGTCTTGCGATTCCTGGGGTTTTTTCCCCCCCTCCCCTCCTTTTTCCCAAGCCCCTAAGACGCTTAACAGCTGTTCGCTAAGCCGCTTAACAGCTGATCGCTAAACCGCTTAACAGCTGATCTAAGCCGCTAATAGCCTTTTAGCAGCTAATCCGCTAATCCCTTAAACCTTTAATAGCCGCTAATAGCCTTTTAGCAGCTAATCCGCTAATCCCTTAAACCTTTAATAGCCGCTAATAGCCTTTTAGCAGCTAATCCGCTAATCCCGTAAGCCTTTAATAGCCGCTAATAGCCGCTAAATAGCGCTAATAGCGCTAATCCGCTAATGGGCTTGCTTCGCAAGACAAAAAAAACCGCAAGACGAAGAGACTCGTGGAACGGATTATTTTCGTCTTGCGAGGCACCACTGTATACCATTTCCCAGAAAGCCGTTACCTCATTACAAGTCCACCACATACGGTAAAAGATGCTTTGCGAACATAATCCGTTCCGGAGCTCCACCCGGAGGTCGAAACGCGGCGCTGGGAGATGCGCCGTTGTGTGCGGGCAACAATCGCCTGCTTCTACACATGTGTGAACGGCGATCGCCTGGTTCCGCGCATGTGTGAACGACGATCGTCGCTCCTGCGCATGCGCAGACGGCGGCAAACCCGCCGGTTACTTCCGGGTTTGCCGCCGCGGTTGCGACTTGGAACGACGGTAAGAAGAGGAGGTGGTAAGTCGATATTCGACTGTGCCTTCCTTTCCTTTACACTTGCTAGAGATCTTGTCCTATGCATTTCAGCACGTTTTGATGGTGTTAAGTGCCATCTATACATTATTTATATAATAATTTATTTATTTATTTACTTATTTATTTATAAATAATATTTAAGAGGGACGTGGGTGGTGCTGTGGGTTAAACCACAGAGCCTAGGTAAAGGTAAAGGTACCCCTGCCCGTACGGGCCAGTCTTGACAGACTCTAGGGTTGTGCGCCCATCTCACTCAAGAGGCCGGGGGCCAGCGCTGTCCGGAGACACTTCCGGGTCACGTGGCCAGCGTGACATCGCTGCTCTGGCGAGCCAGCGCAGCACACGGAACGCCGTTTACCTTCCCGTCAGTAAGCGGTCCCTATTTATCTACTTGGCCCCGGGGGTGCTTTTGAACTGCTAGGTTGGCAGGCCCTGGGACCAAGCAACGGGAGCGCACTCCGCCGCGGGGATTCGAACCGCTGACCTTTCGATCGGCAAGTCCTAGGCGCTGAGGCTTTTACCCACAGCGCCACCCGCGTCCCACAGAGCCTAGGGCTTGCCAATAAGAAGGTCGGCGGTTCAAATCCCCGTGACGGGGTGAGCTCCCGTTGCTCAGTCCCTGCTCCTGCCAACCTAGAAGTCTGAAAGCACGTCAAAGTGCAAGTAGATAAATAGGTACCGCTCCGGCGGGAAGGTAAACGGTGTTTCCGTGCGCTGCTCTGGTTTGCCAGAAGCGGCTTAGTCCTGCTGGCCACATGACCCGGAAGCTGTACGCCGGCTCCCTCGGCCAGGAAAGCGAGATGAGCGCCGCAACCCCAGAGTCGGCCACGACTGGACCTAACGGTCAGGGGTCCCTTTACCTTTTTATACATTCTTTTCTTTGCGTGCACTGATCTGACTCTGACCACTCTCGCCTGCAGATTTTCTCCTTGGGCTACTGCCCCACGGGCGAGTGGTTGGCGGTTGGGATGGAGAGCAGCCACGTCGAGATACTTCACGTCACCAAGTCGGAGAAGTACCAGCTTCACCTCCATGAGAGCTGTGTCCTCTCTCTCAAGTTTGCGTCCTGTGGTAGGTGTGTGAGCCGTCTCCCTGCCCTAAGGCTTCCAGCTTAGCTTAAGCCCGCCAGTGTGGCAGTCCGGGGTTTCGGGGAGTCGGGAAACACCCCCTCCGATTTCTGCCATTTCCACCGTCCTGGACTTCCACCCAGCTAGCAGGAAAAAGGGAGCTTTTCTGCCGCCGTTGGGAATTGTAGCGCCGCGAGCAGTCAGCTACAATTCCCAGGGTTCTTTATATGCAAACTGCTAAAGATGTGGTAGGGATGCGGGTGGCGCTGTGGGTTAAACCACTGAGCCTAGGACTTGCTGATCAAAAGGTGGGTGGTTCGAATCGCCGCGACGACGGGGTGAGCTTCCGTTGCTCGGTCCCTGCTCCTGCCAACCTAGCAGTTCAAAAGCACGTCAAAGTGCAAGTAGATAAATAGGTACCGCTCCGGTGGGAAGGTAAACGGAGTTTCCGTGCGCTGCTCTGGTTTGCCAGAAGCGGCTTAGTCCTGCTGGCCACATGACCCGGAAGCTGTACGCCGGCTCCCTCGGCCAGTAAAGCAAGATGAGCGCGCAACCCCAGAGTTGGCCACGACTGGACCTAATGGTCAGGGGTCCCTTTACCTTTACTAAAGATGAGGTAAAATGAAAATCAGATAGGGGGGTCTTGGGGAAGCCCACCTAACAATGTTTAGAAAAAATAAGGCCAAGACAAGAATTTCTCTGTATTGTTTTTTTCTGTTTACGTTGTTTAGTTGTGTTATAAAATGAATTTTTTTTGGGGGGGGGAATACAATTCCTAGGATTCTTGGGGGGGGTGCGCTTTAAATTTTCTTAAATCACCCACAGGCGAGAGCCATTGCCGTGCCCATTTGGGCCTCTGGGCGTGCCCACCACCGCCACGTGCAAACCCCACCCCGAAGAAAATGTGGTGACCATACAGTCAAAGAATCTTAAGTGTCAGAAAGGGGTCCAAGGGTCATCTAGTCCACCCCCCTGCAATGCATGACTCTCGTCCCCCATCCAGTTTTGAAACCATAGCAGACCCTGCTTAGCTTTGCAATTGGGCCAGCAGTTTTATTGCTGTGAAAAGACCCTCTTGGGCAGGCTTCCTCAACCTCGGCCCTCCAGATGTTTTGAGACTACAATCCCCACCATCCCTGACCACTGGTCCTGCTAGCTAGGGATCATGGGAGTTGTAGGGCAAACACATCTGGAGGGCCGAGGTTGAGGAAGCCTGAAATTGATGGTATTCTCTCCAACAACGCCTTGGCCTGAATATCTGCTCAGCCTAGTCCCACAAACCTTGCCCCTTTTTCTTGAGGAGGGATAAACTCTACGGGCAAGGATAGCAAAGTAGAGCCTCCTAGCCCAGGAGCAGTCTACCTGCAAATCCCAGCCGCCGGGGGACTAGCAGGAGGCTTCCAGGGTTGGTTTTCCCCCCCTCCAATTTTTTTTATTGATTTTCAAAAATTCAAAACAAACATACATACATACATTCTGTTTAAATCTTGGTAACATTATTAAGTGACTTCCTCAAATCCCCTTGGTTGAATTTCGTTATACAGTGGTACCTCGCAAGACGAATGCCTCGGAAGACGAAAAGCTCGCAAGACGAAAGAGTTTTCCGTTTTCTGAGTTGCTTCGCAAGACGGATTTCCCTATGGGCTTGCTTCGCAAGACGAAAACGTCTTGCGCCTTTTTCTTAAAACCGTCAATGCATTCCTATGGGAAACCGTCAATACACAGTGGTGCTTCGCAGGACGAAAAAACTCGTAGAATGAAAAAACTCGCAGAACGAATTAATTTCGTATTGCGAGGCACCACTGTATATCATTTTAACCGTTTCCCAAAATCGATTTTCTCAAAAAATTAACTTGGTCACTTAACATCTTTCATTCTTTCTCATTAAACATCTTAAATCTTATCCTTACATATTTGAATCCTAAGCCTATCTATTATTTGCAAGCTTTTCCAATTAAGTTATCTTTACCTAAATAGTCTTTAAATTTAATCCATTCTTCCTGATACTCCTCCTCCTCCTTCTGGCTGCGGACTCTTCCGGTTAGGTCGGCCAGCTCCGAAAAATCCATCGTCTTCATCTGCCATCCGGGGTTGGTTTGTTGACTGCTTCCTTTTCAAGAAAGTAGAGCTCCCCAGCCCAGGAGCAGTCTACCTGCGAATCGCAGCAGCAAAGTTTCAGGGTTAGCTTCCTTTTTAAGAGGAAGGAAGACCCCTTCTGGGCTGGGAACACGGCAATGTCTCCCCTTTTCTCTCTCCCCCTACAGGAAAATGGTTTATCAGCACAGGGAAAGATAATCTCCTCAATGCCTGGCGAACGCCTTACGGAGCAAGCATATTCCAGGTATGGTGGGGACTGGAGCTATCCATGGGGTTCAGGGTGTGGGGCATAGCTGTCAACTGTCCCTTATTTGCCGGGAAAGTCCCTTATCCCAGCGCCGTGTCCCGCTGCTGTCCCTTATTGATGATGTCCCTTCAATTTCCCGGGTTTCAAAGGAAGCAGCTCCTCTCCCTCCCAGCCGGCCAGGGAGGAGGGAGGCTCCAACTGGGTTGCTTGGCTGCGTTGCTCACCCAATAAGGCGTCTAGAACGACTGGGGGGGGTAGAGCTTGCATGCCTTGTGCTGATCAAATCGGCCGCGTTGCCTGGGGACTCGCCTTTGCTCAGCGCTTCCCAGCGGAGAGGTGACGGTGGTTTTCCTTGCTGCATCCCCTTTGCCGGGTTGCTGCGCTGTGGGAACCACCGCTTGAGGCTTTGTTTGGCTGCTGGCTGGGCTTTCTGCCTTTGGCTTGGAGGGGCTCAGAAGTTGAACATAGCTGTGCCCTGAAAATCCCTTATTTTGGCTGCTGGTCCCTTATTTTCGAGGCTGCTGGTCCCTTATTTTCAAATCTGTAAGTTGATAGCTATGGTGTAGGGAGATCCGGATTTCTATATTACATTTATACCCCAACTCCCTTCTCTTGTTTTATCCTCGTAACAATCCTTTGGGGTAGGCTAGTCTGAGAGGTGGCCCCAAATGAGCTTCGCTGCTCAAGGGGGGGACTTGAACCCAAGCCCTTGCAGGTGGCGCCCGTATGGTCCAGCACCCTGTTCTCACAGAGGGTCCCTTAACACAGGAGGGGGTGTGCTCCCTCTCAACCCCACCAACCACATCCCTGAGTGGTTTGCTCACACGCGGAAGGGGGTTTTCTATGCTTTTTTTTTTTAAAAAATGAGTTGCTACAAGTTGGTTTGACCTATGTAATGTCCAGGGCTGGATTTAGGTCTGATGAGGCCCTCAGCTACTGAAGTTAATGGGGCCCTTTCTATGTCCAGCTGTCCTTTGCCAACAACAAATTGTCGCTGTTTTTTGTGTTGACTATATGGTAATTGATGGACCTAATAGGTATCTCAAGCCATTTGTCCATGCAGAATGTAGGCACCCTATATATAGAAAGGAGCAAACCAGGGATATTTTACTGAGCAGACGAGGCCCATTACTTACATCATAGGAGCCTACACAACACAAAACACTGTTGCTGTCTGTAGGTTTTATTTTATTTGTCTTTTATCTTATATTTTGGAAATGTAGATCCAGTGGTTTTTTCCCCGTTTAAATTTTTTGGGGGCCCCCAAGAGAGTGAGGCCCTAAGCTATAGCTTGTATAGCTTATACAGTGGAACCTCGGGTTACATACGCTTCAGGTTACAGACTCCGCTAACCTAGAAATATTACCTCAGGTTAAGAACTTTGCTTCAGGATGAGAACAGAAATCGTGCTCCGGCGGCGCAGCAGCAGCAGCAGGAGGCCCCATTAGCCAAAGTGGTGCTTCAGGTTAAGAACAGTTTCAGGTTAAGAACGGACCTCCGGAACGAATGAAGTTCTTAACCCGAGGTACCACTGTGTAGCTTATATGTAAATCCGGCACTGGTAAGGTCTGTCTGTAGGAGGCACAAGGCTGTCCCCTGTTGGAAACGCAACGCCGGGTCAAAAACGGCCCAATCGAGGCAGGCTGCTTGCGTTTCCGAACCGCGAAATTAAGAATTCTCCCTTTGCTTTCCTTCGGCAGTCCAAAGAATCGTCTTCAGTGCTGAGCTGCGATATCTCGGCCAATGACAAATTCATCGTGACGGGATCGGGAGACAAGAAGGCCACCGTTTATGAACTGGTGTACTGAGAAGGAAGGAAGGAAGGAAGGAAGGAAGGGGGCTTGGCTGTCCTTGTAATTTTCTTATTTTGTTTTTTTGGGGGACTCCCTCCCCCACCTCCCTCCAACAGCCATGAACTTGATGGACGGAGACTTGGCCAGGAAATCCTATCCGGCGATCTTCCCTTTTAGAATCATAGAATCATAGAGTTGGAAGAGACCACAAGGGCCATCGAGTCCAACCCCCTGCCAAGCAGGAAACACCATCAAAGCACTCCTGACATATGGTTGTCAAGCCTCTGCTTAAAGACCTCCAAAGAAGGAGACTCCACCACACTCCTTGGCAGCAAATTCCACTGTCGAGCAGCTCTTACTGTCAGGAAGTTCTTCCTAATGTTGAGGTGGAATCTTCTTTCTTGTAGTTTGGATCCATTGCTCCGTGTCCGCTTCTGTGGAGCAGCAGAAAACAGCCTTTCTCCCTCCTCTATGTGACATCCTTTTATATATTTGAACATGGCTATCATATCACCCCTTAACCTCCTCTTCTCCAGGCTAAACATGCCCAGCTCCCTTAGCCGTTCCTCATAAGGCATCGTTTCCAGGCCTTCGACCATTTTGGTTGCCCTCCTCTGGACACCTTCCAGTTTGTCAGTGTCCTTCTTGAACTGTGGTGCCCAGAACTGGACACAGTACTCCAGGTGAGGATGTCGCTCGCCGCCTCATGAGGACTAGGAACCTCCCTTTTTTAAACTGAAAGCAGCGGCGAACGTTCTCAGGAAGCTGAGCTGGAATCACGGGGTCCTCAAGCAGTTTTGCTCACCTAGAGGGGTCTCCCTGCCACTCCCACCCCCCCATGAACAAAGGAGATTTCCCCCTTCCTCACACTTTGATTGACAAGCGAGAGAGACCAACTGCTGCCCTTCTCTACGTCTCCTGCCAGCCCCTTCCCACGACACGGACGTTTAAAAGCACCGCCGAATTTCCCCTCTGGTGCGTGCTAAAGAAATTGGCCGTCTTAAATCACCCCCTAATTAAACGTGTTGGAAAACGGCGGCTGGATCTGTGGGTCCGCGTGGGGTGGGTAAGGGGGAGAAGCAATCACAGAATGGATTATCAGTGTCGGGAGGGACCCCCAGAGCTCATCCAGCTCAACCACTTGCACGCTGCTAAATAAATCCCTGACACGATTGGCCGTGGAAGCAGCAGCCACCGTTCATTAACTGGAAGGACTGGCTCAAAAGTTGCAGAGCATAGCTGTCAACCGTCCCTTATTTGGCGGGACAGTCCCTTATCCCAGTGCTGTGCCACTACCAAGAAGGCCCTGCCACCTCACGCCATAGCCGCAAACCGTCCCTTATTTGGTGGGAAAGTCCCTTATCCCAGCGCCGTGTCCCGCTGCTGCCCCTTATTGTTGATGTCCCTTAAATTTCCCGGGTTTCAAAGGAAGCAGCTCCTCTCCCTCCCTCCCTGCCGGCCAGGGAGGAGGGAGGCTCCAACTGGGTTGCTTGGCTGTGTTGCTCACCCAATAAGGAGTCTAAGAACGACTGGGGGGTGGAGCTTGCATGCCTTGGGCCAATCAAATCGGCCGCCTTGCCTGGGGACTCGCCTTTGCTCAGCGCTTCCCAGCGGAGAGGTGACGGTGGTTTTCCTTGCTGCATCCCCTTTGCCGGGTTGCTGCGCTGTGGGAACCACCGCTTGAGGCTTCGTTTGGCTGCTGGCTGGGCTTTCTGCCTTTGGCTTGGAGGGGCTCAGAAGTGGAACATAGCTGTGCCTGGAAAATCCCTTATTTTGGCTGCTGATCCCTTATTTTCGAGGCTGCTGGTCCCTTATTTTCAAACCTGGAAGTTGACAACTATGGCAGAGAGACGGGGAAGTTTTGGGGTCTAGGAAAGACTGCCTTCATCAGGCCGGAAGGGGAGAGAGGGAAAAGGCAGGGTGAGGGGTCCCGTTTGGCTTGCGGCGCCCTCCTCCCCAACCACCCCCCAGTTCCTTCAAACTTCACCAGGGTTTCTGCGCTACGGTTCTCAGAATCCCCTGGGAGAAAGGATTGACGAAGCCCTTCGAGTATCGCAGCACCCTGAGCAAACTTCACTACC
This sequence comes from Podarcis tiliguerta, assembly GCF_965153285.1. Classification (NCBI taxonomy): domain Eukaryota; kingdom Metazoa; phylum Chordata; class Lepidosauria; order Squamata; family Lacertidae; genus Podarcis; species Podarcis tiliguerta. Next base: position 4,648,404 of record NC_139551.1, on the reverse strand, counting down.
CAGGGCTCTTTTGGGTGGGGGGAGGTCTGGCTGTTCAATATAAAATGGGGAAAAACACAGGTAAAGGCCCTTCTCCCCCCCCCCCATAAAAACTTGCTGTAGGTAAGAAGGGGGGGAACAGGCATTGAACAGCTCACCTGGGTCAGCCGACCATTCCTCGCTCTGCTGTCGAATTGCCGTGTGACGACGTCATTACATTTCCATTTATATAGGCAGATAATGAGGTTTTTTGAGTTTGTCTCCGCCATCCAATTTGTTTATTCAATGATGACAATTAAGTATCAATGGAATTTTCTGGTTTGGTGCACACCTGAGGGATATCACGCTCTCTCAATCTCTATATCTATATAAAAGCTCCCCCTTATTAACAGGCTGGAAAAGACACAGGAGCAATTGTAAAATCTCATCACACAATTCGTACAATGTTGTAGAGTTGGGACCCCAAGAGTCATCTAGACGAACCCCGCTGCAATGCAGATTCTTGCCAGATATATCCGGCGCAGAATTATTATTTTTTTAAAAATGTGGTTTGCTTTATGCAGTTTTCTGGGTTTGGGAAAATCCGAGGGGTGAAAAGGGGGCGGGAGGGAGGGAAAATACATGCCTCCATTCTGCACTAGGCAGAGTTATGAGCCCAGCCAAAAAAAGAAATGTTCAAGTGTTGGGGAAATAGCAGGTCTACAAAGAGAAGGATCGCTTGAGCCGTGTCCCAAAAAACAGTGAATAATCTGCAACCGTGTGTGGTGTGGTTTGGAGCCCCATTTCCCCCCAAATTTATCGGGTTGCCCCGTATTGTGTAAGCCTGAATATACAAGGCAAAGCGTCGAGATTGGTGGTGTTTGAGAGTAAGGCAATTCGAATTTACGGAAATTATACAGGAACGTAAATGGCTGTGCGCGCACAGTGAATTCTGGCGTGGGCAAGCCCTCTGTCGACTGTCAGCAAGTCCTTCGGGGTATCGACCGGACGCCTTTCCCTTCTCTACGTGGATATGTCGGAGATTTGAACCCAAGACCTTCCACGTGCTCTCTGGCACAGACCATGAGAGCCGGGACCACAAGGGACGCGGGTGGTGCTGTGGGTTAAACCACAGAGCCTAGGACTTGCCGATAAGAAGGTCGGCGGTTCGAATCCCCGCAATGACGGGGTGAGCTCCCGTTGCTTGGTCCCAGCTCCTGCCAACCTAGCAGTTCAAAAGCACGTCAAAGTGCAAGTAGATAAATAGGTACCGCTCCGGCGGGAAGGTAAACGGCATTTCTGTGCCCTGCTCTGGTTCGCCAGAAGCGGCTTAGTCCTGCTGGCCACATGACCCGGAAGCTGTACGCCGGCTCCCTCGGCCAATAAAGCGAGATGAGCGCTGCAACCCCAGAGTTGGCCACAACTGGACCTAATGGTCAGGGGTCCCTTTACCTTTACCTTACCTTCCACGTGCTCTTTGGCACAGACCACGAGAGCAGAGTCCACAAGGTGCCTCAACCGATTTGGGCAATCTCGCCTTGAAGTGGAACGCAGTATAATCCATTCTCATTTCCACAGGGTGCTATAAGCACTCATCCGTAGGGGTTGGGGGGAAGTAGAGGGCTGGAGGGCCGCAAATCTCTCTTGTCTGGCCCTTGGGGGCTGTTCCCCAGGCCACATGCCCCAGCCACATTCCTTGAATGTCTTTACCCAGCTGGAAAAGAACCTGGAACCACAATATACCGTATTTTTTGCTCTATAAGACGCACCAGACCACAAGACGCACTTAGTTTTTGGAGAAGGAAAACAAGAAAAAAAATATTCTGAATCTCAGAAGCCAGAACAGCAAGAGGGATCGCTGCGCAGTGAAAGCAGCAATCCCTCTTGCTGATCTGGCTTCTGGGATAGCTGAGCAACCTGCATTCGCCCCATAAGACGCACACACATTTCCCCTTACTTTTTAGGAGGGGAAAAGGGAGTCTTATAGAGCAAAAATACGGTATGTTCTCTTGCTTGCATGGGAAGTTGGAGTTTCTTGACAGCGCAGAGAATTCTGGGATTAAAGGTAAGTCGCATCCCGTCGTTTGGAAAAATACCTTCAGACCTGTCCCTCTCTCCCTGGAAGCTCCCCAGGGAAAGAAGGAAGGAAGGAGACAGAAAAGATCATAGAATCATAGAATCCTAGAGTTGGAAGAGGCCACAAGGGCCATCGAGTCCAACCCCCTGCCAAGCAGGAAACACCATCAGAGCACTCCTGACATATGGTTGTCAAGCCTCTGCTTAAAGACCTCCAAAGAAGGAGACGTCACCACACTCCTTGGCAGCAAATTCCACTGTCAAACAGCTCTTACTGTCAGGAAGTTCTTCCTAATGTTTAGGTGGAATCTTCTTTCTTGTAGTTTGGATCCATTGCTCCGTGTCCGCTTCTCTGGAGCAGCAGAAAACAACCTTTCTCCCTCCTCTATGTGACATCCTTTTATATATTTGAACATGGCTATCGTGAAAGAGAGAAAGACACAGAGAGGAGGACGGCTAGTAAGAAAGAGACGAAAGACAGGCAGAGAGAAATATCCCAAACAAAAGGAACAGAAGCAGAGCTGTGCCACAAAACAACCCATCCCGTTTTTATTTTAAAGATTCTAAAAAAAAGAGAGATCAAAACACACAAGAAACAGTTCCGAGAGTTTCGATTTGAACACACAATTAAGGAGAGAGCGAGTTGCGGGGTAAGAGACAACCCTACTCCCTCTTGAACCCACCAGAAATTAAAAAATAAAAAAATCAGATCGGGGAGAATTAAAAGCAGCAGCAGAGTCCTATTTCCGAAATCCTCTTTCCCCTTTCCCAAACGCAGGCACACACACAAACCCTCATCCACGAAAGGAACGTGCTTAGCAGGAGAAAGGAGGTCCGACTCTGCTCTCCGGGCTAAGTTTTAGGTGTATTCTTTGGCTGGGGGGCTGGGGAGACACTGTGGGGCTCATGCGCCCCTCTCTCTTTCGGCAAGGAGGCCGGCTTGTCCTCAATACATCACTTCGTAGACGGACGCCTTCTTGTCTCCGGAACCGGTGACGATGAACTGGTCGTCGGTGGAAACGTCGCAGCTGAGGACTGACGAAGATTCCTTGGACTGAAAGTTGTTTTTTTAAAAAAGAGAGGGGGAAGAGAAAGGGTTAATAATAATAATAATAATAATAATAATTTTATTATTTATACCCCGCCCATCTGGCTGGGTTTCCCCAGCCACTCTGGGCGGCTTCCCAAAAAATATTAAAATACTGTAATACATCAAGCATTAAAAGCTTCCCTAAACAGGGCTGCCTTCAGATGTCTTCTAAAAGTCTGGTAGTTGTTGTTCTCTTTGACATCTGACGGGAGGGCGTTCCACAGGGCGGGCGCCACCACCGAGAAGGCCCTCTGCCTGGTTCCCTGTAACTTGGCTTCTCGCAGTGAGGGAACCGCCAGAAGGCCCTCGGTGCTGGATCTCAGTGTCCGGGCAAAATGATGGAGGTGGAGACACTCCTTCAGATATACTGGACCAAGGCCGTTTAGGGCTTTCAAGGTCAGCACCAACACTTTGGATTGTGCTCAGAAACGTACTGGGAGCCAGTGTAGGTCTTTCAAGACTGGTGTTATATGGTCTCAGCGGCTGCTCCCAGTCACCAGTCTAGCTGCTGGTGTTGAAAGGAGGCCAGGTTTGGTTTTCACGAGAGCAGCAGGTCACCGTTCTCGCCCCGAACCTCAGGAAACGAAACCTTCAAAGTAAAACCCTCCCATAAATGCTAGCAAAAAAATGGAAGCAAAAAAGTTGGAAGGAACCCAAAGGTCATCTATCCCAACCCGCTGAAATGCAAGAATCTCAGCTAAAGCATCGATTGAACTTCTGCCTAAAAGCCTCCAAGGAAGGAGAGAGTCCATCTCACGATGGAATCCGTTTCCTTAGTTTGGCCCTTAGTTTGCCTACCCCTTGTCTAGAAAAAACTCTGCAGACAACTTATTTGATCAGAGAAAAGGGTGTGGGTTCGAAAGCTAGACAAATTACCACCAATTCTTACGGATAAATGAATTATTGGTCCACAGCCACTCTGCATAGGTCTCCTCTCTCACCCATCAGCGGCCGGACCCTGGCTCTCTCTTACCTGGAATATGCTGGCCCCATAGGGCGTCCTCCAGGCATTCAATAAGTTATCCTTCCCGGTGCTTACGAACCATTTCCCTGTAAAGGGGGGAGAAACAGGCTGTTTGCCGCCTCTCAATAAATAAGAAATAATAAATTTTTATTTCTACCCCGCCCTTCCCGGTTCAGAAAACCTTGGCGCAGGGCGGCTAACAACAAATTTAAAACACTTAATTGATTCAGTAAAGGGAGGCACTGTGGGTTAAACCACAGAGCCTAGGACTTGCCAATCAGAAGGTCGGCGGTTCGAATCCCCGCCACGGGGTGAGCTCCCAGTGCAAGTAGATAAATAGGTACCGCTCTGGCGGGAAGGTAAATGGCATTTCCGATGCGCAGCAACACTCCCAGAACAGTCCAAACGGATGCTCCGGCAGCAAAGACCTCAGCTAATGGGACACGCTGGAAGCATAGCTGTCAACTAACAGATTTGAAAATAAGGGACCAGCAGCCTCGAAAATAAGGGATCAGCAGCCAAAATAAGAGATTTTCCAAGCACAGGTATGTTCAGCTTCTGAGCCCCTCCGAGCCAAAGGCAGAAAGCCCAGCCAGCAGCCAAACGAAGCCTCAAGCGGTGGTTCCCACAGCGCAGCAACCCGGCAAAGGGGATGCAGCGAGGAAAACCACCGTCACCTCTCCGCTGGGAAGCGCTGAGCAAAGGCGAGTCCCCAGGCAACGCGGCCGATTGGATCGGCACAAGGCATGCAAGCTCCACCCCCCAGTCGTCCTTAGACTCCTTATTGGGTGAGCAACGCAGCCAAGCAACACAGTTGGAGCCTCCCTCCTCCCTGGCCGGCAGGGAGGGAGGGAGAGGAGCTGCTTCCTTTGAAACCCGGGAAATTTAAGGGACATCATCAATAAGGGACAGCAGCGGGACACGGCGCTGGGATAAGGGCCTTTCCCGTCAAATAAGGGACGGTTGACAGCTATGGCTGGAAGGGGCTCTATCCTGCAGAAGCACCCGTCAGTCTGTCTGCTCTCTACCTCCTCCCCCGATTTAAAAGCTGCACTTGGCAATTTGAGCTGTTCACAGTACAAAATATGTCTCTTGTGTAATTTTATTCCCTGAACCGCACCAAGACGCTGTGATGAAGGGCAGTACAGTGGTACCCCGCTAGACGAATGCCTTGGAAGACGAAAAACCCGCTAGACGAAAGGGTTTTTCGTTTTCTGAGGAGCTTCGCAAGACGGATTTCCCTAAGGGCTTGCTTCGCTAGACAAAACAGCCCTGCCTCTCCTGTCATGGCGACGGTCACTGCACGCACACACGCTCGCTTCCCCGCTCCTCCGGCTCCCTCCCACCTTCCGGCTGACCTTCCTGCTGCCTCGCGCCGCTGCCCACCGCCCTCGCGCGCTCCCCTCGGGAGCCGTTGCCGCCAGCAGCCAGCGCTGCAGCCGGAGTCGCGCTCCTGAGCCCCGCCGCCCTCCAGCAGCCGCGTCGCGCGGTGTCCACAACGCGCGGGTGAATCCGAGGTACTGGCTGCGGCAGCTGTCCTGCTTCTCCCCGCCCCTCCCCGCCGTTGTCAGTGTTTAAATGCAGTGGTGCTCCGCAAGACGAAAAAACTCGCTCTACGAAAAAACTTGCGGAACGAATTAATTTCGTCTTGCGAGGCACCATTGTATATAAATCAACAACAATAATAATTTTAGCAGAAACCCCAGGCTTACCGCAGGAGGCAAACTTGAGGGAGAGGACACAGCTCTCGTGGAGATGGAGCTGGTATTTTTCGGGCTTCGAGACGTGAAGAATTTCGACGTGGCTGCTTTCCATCCCGACCGCCAACCACTCCCCTGTGGGGCAGTAGCCCAGGGAAAATATCTGGAAGGGCAAGAGTGGGAGGGATAGATGGGAGAAAGTGGCGGCTGAGCCATTAGGGCGAATGGAGCAGTGCAAAACCTACCGTATTTTTCGCTCTATTGGACGCAGCGGACCATAGGAGGGGGAGAGTAGGAAAAAACAATTTTTTTTTCTTGTTCTCCCCCTCAAAAACAAGGTGCGTTCAAGAACAGTGGCTGCTTTCACCCACCGCCAGCCTCAAAGATCCCTGAAGCCTTTGGAGCGCAGCTGCACACCAAAGGCTTGAGGCTCCGGGGACATCCTTTGTAGCTTTGCACAGCCATCCCGAAGCCGGAACAGCGAGACGGAGGGCTGCGCAGCGCCCCGCCTCGCTGTTTTGGCTTCGGGGACAGCAGGCTGCTATCCGCAAGCCTGTGGAGCCTGGCGGGAGCTCCAGCGAAAGCCTGCCTTCGCTCCATAGGACGCACACACTTCCCCCCTTCATTTTTGGAGGGGGAAAATGAGCGAAAAATACGGTACTTCCAGCCTGACTTCTCACTTCAACCTGTCAGGAAGTGGCTCTGCCTGCCATTGGCTTCAGCGCCACCTACTGGTCAGCTCCCTACCTCCCACCCAATCGGGCCTTCAGTGAGCACTGATGGGGCCAGCGGGAAGAGAACTGAGAGCAGGGTTGTGGCCGAGTGGTGGCCACAATCCTGTGGGTTTCGCAAGACTCTGCCTTAATTTCAGCCCCCACCAAGTTTCTAGTACTCATTTCTAGTTGCAATGCGGATGGAGGCGATATGGTGTGATTATTTCGGTTGCCCGGGACACAGTGATTTCTCTCACACATGCACCCAAGTTTCTAATCCTCATTATTATTGACAGGGAATAACCTGCTGAAATCTCCGAGAAACCAGAGGGCGAGTGGATGGAAAGAAGATTGCCAGGAGTTTGGGGATGGATTTTTTTGGGGAGGAGACTGTAGTGCCCCTCTCTGCTCCTCACATTTCTGAATTCTTGTTTTTAAGCTAAAGAAAACACGGCAGAAAAATCCCCCGGGGATTTAGCACCTCCCCATGCCAAAAAGTATTGGGTTATTTTTATTTTGAAAACAAGAAAAAGAGGCATTTAAAAAAATAATAAAAATGATGGGATATGTATAAAGTTATGCCAGTGCCAATAGAAGAAAGCTTTTTCTCGCTTGTTCATAAATCTAGAAATTCGTAAGAGATTCAGGGAAGTCCTTGTTCACACAAGGACTCATTAACATATGGAACTCACCGCCACAAGAAAGCGATAGACGCTAACACAGATGTCTTTTTCAAGAGGGTTCTGGGAGGCTGCGTCTATCATTGGCGACTGTTAATGGCTGCCCAGAGGCCACGCCCACTTCAACCAGGTGAGTCTCCTCCCCCTTCTGCCCCCTCCTTTGCCCCCCTCCCCATGCCTGTGAGGTGAAGTCGTGCTGTTGAAGCTGCCGCCCTTCTCGGAGGTCCCAGCACCGCACGGTGTTGTCTAGGCCTCCCGTCCAAAGCTTGGTGCCGTCGTTCGAGATGTCGATGCAACTGGCGCCGTCCGTGTGACCCTGGAACTGCCTGGCAAGGAAGAGATAAAAGGAGTGTCACCCAATATTCCAGGAATGACAGATTAGACACGTTGGAATGAGCAATCCGCTGGGTCTCGCACAGCGCTGGTGCTTTGAAGCCCCAATAGACAGCTGAACTTCGGGCCTTCAAAGCACCAGGTGCTATTTTCTGAAAGCACTCAAAACCATAGCTGTCAACTGTTCCCTTTTCTTGCGAGGAATCCTATTTGGAATAAGGGAATTTCCCTTTAAAAAAGGGAAACATTGACAGATATGCTCAGAACCCCTGACTGGCACACGAGTGTGAAAGAGGAGAGCGCAAAATATGGTCTGAAGCTCAACATCGAAAAAACTAAGATTGTGGCCACTGGTCCCATCATCTTCCGGCAAATAGAAGGGGAAGAAATGGAGGCAGTGAGAGATTTTAATTTCTTGGGCTCCGTGATCACTGCTGATGGTGACGGCAGTCATGAAATTCAGAGACACCTGCTTCTTGGGAGAAAAGCAATGACAAACCTAGACAGCATTTTTAAAAGTAGAGACATCACCTTGCCGACAAAGGTCCGTATAGTTAAAGCTATGGTTTTCCCAGTAGTGATTTATGAAAGTGAGAGCTGGACCACAAAGAAGGCTGATCGCCGGAGAATGGATGCTTTTGAAGTCTGGTGCTGGAGGAGACTCTTGAGAGTCTCATGGACTGCAAGAAGATCAAACCTCTCCATTCGGAAGGAAATCAGCCCTGAGTGCTCACTGGAAGGACAGATCCTGAAGTTGAGGCCCCAATACTTTGGCCACCTCATGAGAAGAGAACACTCCCTGGAAAAGACCCTGATGTTGGGAAAGATGGAGGGCCCAAGGAGAAGGGTACGACAGAGGACAAGATGGTGGGACAGTGTTCTCGAAGCTACCAGCATGAGTTTGACCAAACTGGGGGAGGCAGTGGAAGACAGGAGTGCCTGGCGTGCTCTGGTCCAGGGGGTCACGAAGAAGCGGACACGACTAAACGACTCAACAACAACACTTAGGGGTCATCACAGAAGGGTGACGTTTTTGCTGGTAAAAAGCTCTTTTTTCTGAAATGGGTGTCCCACTAAAGCAGTAATTTCCAAAGTTGGTTCTTTAGTGTCTGGATAGAACGATGGGGGTGGAGACACTCCTTCAGGTATACTGGGCCATTTAGGGCTTTAAAGGTCAGCACCAACACTTTGAATTGTGCTCCAAAATGTACTGGGAGCCAATATAGGTCTTTCAAGACCGGTGCTATGTGGTCCTGGTGTCCGCTCCCAGTCCCCAGTCTACCTGTCGCATTCTGGATTAGTTGCAGTTTCCGGGTCACCTTCAAAGGTAGCCCCACGTAGAGCGCATGGCAGTAGTCCAAGCAGGAGATAACCAGAGCATGCACCACTCTGGCAAGACAGTCTGCGGGCAGTGAGGGTCTCATCCTGCGTACCAGATGGAGCTGGTAAACAGCTGCCCTGGACACAGAACTGACCTGCACCTCCATGGACAGCTGTGAGTCCAAAATGACTCCCAGGCTGCGCACTGGTCTTTCAGGGGCACAGTTGCCCCATTCAGGACCAGGGAGCCCCCACACCTGCCTGCCCCCTGTCCCCCCAAAAGAGTACTGGAAACAGACTGCCAGCAGGTAAGACTCACCTAACAAGAGTTTGGTTCTGCAGGTCCCAGACCACGATGTTGCCATCGCTGCAGCAGGAAAAGCAGACCTTGGCATCGGGGCTGATGGCCAGGGCGTAGCAGGCCGGGGCAGAGGACGTCAGCTCTGCCTTGATCCGGGGAGTCGGCGCCGCTAGGTCCCAGATGGAGAGGGTGCTGGCTTCCCCACCCACGATTAGACTTCTGCTGTCGGGGAGGAGCTTGCACGACCGGATGTAGTTTTCTCGGTTCTGTGGCAAGGGAGGAAGAGGTTTAAGGATCAGTGCTCACCCCTGAAGATCGCGAATACAGTTGTACCTCGGAAGTCAAACGGAATCCGTTCCACAAGTCCATTCGACTTCCAAAACGTTCGGAAACCAAAGTGCGGCTTCTGATTGGCTGCAGGAAGCTCCAATCAGAAGCCCTGTCAGACGTTCAGGTTCCAAAGAACGTTCACAAACCGGAACAGGTTTGCGGCGTTCGGGAGCCGAAAGGTTCGACTCGCAAGGCGTTCGGGATTCGACTGTAGAGGGAAATGGCGATATTCCCAGTTTCTTTCGTAAGCGATAGAAATAGCTCACACAGCACAGAAATATCCCACACGTCTGAATTCTTGGCCAACCGAAGAGGCAAAAGGTTTACTAAGTCACACTTGGAAAATAAAATTGCAGGTGGAGTGATCCTGCTCAGGGCTGCAGCCTGCCAGCCACAACCTTTGTTGGAGACTCCATTCCATGTTTGCTTCCACCCCCATCTGACCCCATTCCAGCCTTTAAGCAACTTAAGGTTCACTCTAGGTTAGAATATAAAATTGCAAATGGAGTGATTCTGCTCAGGGCTGCAGCCTGCCAGCCACAACCTTTGTCAGAGACTCCATTCCATGTCCTCTTTCCCTGACCTGACCCCAAACAGAAAATCATAATTCTAGGCCCTTCCCTCATTAACTGATTAATTTTTGGCGGGTTGACCCTTTGGGTTTTCTCCCCTATTACACATGGAAAGTGCCATTTTTAGTGAGAAATAATGGGCACTCACCCCCGAAGATTGGTGCTAGAAGGAATGATGGTGATATATTTCTTTAAAAAGACAGGAAGCAATAAAAACGGCAGCCGCATCTTGCAAGGACCACGAGAGCACCCAAGTCCTGGGAGACCCTAGGGATGCGCCGGGGAAACCGAGTCACGCAAACCAACGCGCCCACACCCACCCCTGTCCTCGTACGTACCAGGCAGTCCAGCTGCGCCACAGGGGTCTTTGCGCCCGGCTGGGCCACGTCCCACACCTTCACGCAGCCTTTTCCCCCCGTGTAGACGTGCTGCGTGGAATTGCTGATGGTGACGGCGCAGACCACCTCGCCGTGGGTCAGGGTGTGGAGCTGGCGGGCGTGGCGGGGGATGCCTGAGCCGATGAGGGCGTCGGGAGGGAAGGGCACCGGCTGCATCTGCCCGTCGGAGCTGACGTGGAAGGAGTACGCTCTGCGGGGGAAGCGGGGAGAAGGCTTTGGGGGCGAACGGAATGGCCAAAAGACCCCGGACCGCCATTCCCTGCGAGGTGAGGCCTCACTCCAAGGGCACAGGAAGGCGCCGTGAACTGCCGTTCCCCTAAAATCTTTGCTGCCATTAAACTAAATAACTGCACGACTTAAGGAAAAGTTCTGCACCAAACAAGGGAGACCTTGCAAAACGCTGTTGCGGCGTAGGTCTCTCCTGCCCTGCCGGCCAAGCCCTTTTCCCGTAAACTCCGTTCCAGGCCTCTCTGCCACCCCCCAAAAACCCCAAACACAGAACTGTCCACACAAGGATAATCTCTGGTTATCTCTCGCTTGGACGACTGCAATGCGCTCTACGTGGGGCTACCTTTGAAGGTGACCCGGAAACTACAACTAATCCAGAATGCGGCAGCCAGACTGGTGACTGGGAGCGGCCGCCGAGACCATATAACACCGGTCTTGAAAGACCTACATTGGCTCCCTGTACATTTCAGAGCACAATTCAAAGTGTTGGGGCTGACCTTTAAAGCCCTAAATGGCCTCGGTCCAGTAAGGAGTGTCTCCACCTCCATCATTTTGCCCGGACACTGAGGTCCAGTGCCGAGGGCCTTCTGGCGGCTCCCTCGCTGCGAGAAGCCAAGTTGCAGGGAACCATGCAGAGGGCCTTCTCGGTGGTGGCACTTGCCCTGTGGAACGCCCTCCCACCAGATGTCAAAGAGAAAAATAACTACCAAACTTTTAGAAGACATCTGAAGGCAGCCCTGTTTAGGGAAGCTTTTAATGTTTAATAGGTTATTGTATTTTAGCGTTTGTTGGAAGCCGCCCAGAGTGGCTGGGGAAACCCAGCCAGATGGGCGGGGTATAAATAAAAAATTATTATTATTATTATTATTATTATTATTATTATTATTATTATCTGTTGGCTTCAGAGGCTCAGACACGGGAACACAAAGGGGGAGATTTTTAGACACCGTTTATTGCCATCGTTGTTTTGCTTTCGAGGCTTGGCCGTGGGACGCCACCCTCCTCAATCCCAAAATTTGGCCCTTTCTGCGCGCACAGACCCCCACGCCATCACTTACGGCTTTGCTGAAGCCACACCTGTCTGCATCCCTGTCGACAATCCCGGGACCCGCAGGTGAGAGTGGGGGTCGTAGGCGACCTGGTCAGACCAGAGGAGAGGATTTGCTTTGGTTAACAGGAAGCAACTTGAATTTCACAAAGCCAGCTGGCACTGAATCAAAGTGGGAGCAAACTCTCTATTAGCAAAACGCAGACTTGGCAGAGTGTCATAGCCTAATGGGCGGAGCAGCTCATCTCTGGCAGGTCTTTCTCCATAGAGACCAGTTGGCGGGACTGGAAGCACTCGTCTCCCCATAGTTCCCTCCTTTCCAGGGTTTTTGCCAAGCAATTGGAGACTACGCCTTCGTCAGCCAACCTATCCTCCGCCCTTTTCATGCCTCTCCTGGTTCTGGGAGAGCAGCGGGGAAGGGAGCTCGTCGCAGCGACAGTTAAAAGATCCAGATAATAATTTGAATCACTTGCACTGCAGGCATAAAGGTAAAGGGACCCCTGACCGTTAGGTCCAGTCGTGGCTGACTCTGGGGTTGCAGCGCTCATCTTGCTTTATTGGCCGAGGGAGCCGGCGTACAGCTTCCGGGTCACGTGGCCAGCAGGACTAAGCCGCTTCTGGCGAACCAGAGCAGCGCACAGAAACGCCGTTTACCTTCCCGCCGGAGTGGTACCTATTTATCTACTTGCACTTTGACATGCTTTCGAACTGCTAGGTGGGCAGGAGCAGGGACCGAGCAACGGGAGCTCACCCCATCGCAGGGATTCGAACCGCCGACCTTCTGATCGGCAAGTCCTAGGCTCTGTGGTTTAACCCACAGCGCCACCCGCGTCCCTTGCAGGCATAGAACTCTACAATTCTATGACAAGATACGAAATCAGATTGAAACACAGGCCAATATTCTACACACCTGGTTTGGGCTTGAACAGGCGGGGAAATGTTTTCAGCCGGTGCCAAAATAAGGAGGGAGTTTCAAAGCACCACCATGGCAAAAGATCAGTTTCTTACAAATGCAAAATAACGAAAAAGGCTTCTTCCCAGAAAGAGATGGCCATTTGCCACTTCTCAAGAAATAAATCATTTGCTGCTACTTCAATCCGCCCTCGATTTCACAACCATGAAGACCAGACACTTTTCAGTTTTAGGTGGAAGGTTTTAATTCAGTGGCAGAGTGGCCAGTCTTCAGCTGGTCCCGGGTGCAACTCCCTGGCATCTCTGGGTTCGGCTAAGCCTGGCACCTGAAAGGCTGGAGAGATGCTGCCAGCCAGTGTATGCAGCACTGGTCTATATGGGCTTCGACTCAGGTCGGACTTACTGTAGCTTTCGTTCAGAATCACGAGGACTGGAACCTTGCATTTTGCTTTGAGGAAGCGCGGTGGCTCATTGGCAGTCTCAATCCACAGCATCTATAGGCTGGGGAGATGCTGCCAACCTGTGTAGGCAGCACTGGTCTAGATGGAGCAAGGGTCTGGCTCAGCATAGGGCAGCCCCCTCTCGTTTCCCTAAGCCGCAATGACCGAAACACTCACCAGGGGGGAGCGCCCGTAGCTGGCGGCCCCCACGACCGCCGCCCCATTGAGCTGGGGGGTTACCAGGTGCAGCCCCGCGTAAGGCCCCGCGCTCGCCATGTCGCCGTTGACGGACGCGTGAGCCACGTTGAAGGCGGCTTGGTAAGAGCTCTGGACCGTGAGTGGATTTCGCAGGCTCAGGGCTGAAGTGGAAGAAAAGGTTTAAGGAATAGATGATAGATAAAAGTAAAGGGATGGGACACGGGTGGCGCTGTGGGTTAAACCACAAAGCCTAGGACTTGCCGATCAGAAGGTCGGCAGTTCGAATACCGTTGCTCGGTCCCAGCTCCTGCCCACCTAGCAGTTCGAAAGCACGTCAAAGTGCAAGTAGATAAATAGGTACCACTCCAGCGGGAAGGTAAACGGCGTTTCCGTGCGCTGCTCTGGTTTGCCAGAAGCGGCTTAGTCATGCTGGCCACAAGGGACCCCTGACCATTAGGTCCAGTCGTGCCCGACTCTGGGGTTGCGGTGCTCATCTCGCTTTACTGGCCGAGGGAGCCAGCGTACAGCTTCTGGGTCATGTGTCCAGCATGATTAAGCCGCTTCTGGTGAACCAGAGCAGCACACGGAAACGCCATTTACCTTCCTGCCGGAGCAGTACCTATTTATCTACTTGCACTGGTGTGCTTTCAAACTGCTAGGTTGGCAGGAGCAGGGACCGAGCAACGGGAGCTCACCCCGTCATTGCGGGGATTCGAACCGCCGACCTTCTGATCGGCAAGTCCTAGGCTCTGTGGTTTAACCCACAGCGCCACCCGCGTCCCACAATGGATTATTAGGATATAATAATAAGCACTCCATTAAACATGGCGAGGTTTAATCTGGCGAGTGCTTCACACAGCAGTTTAGAAAGCTGTTCGTGTGAAGCTCTTTTGCTTTTCTGTGAAGCACACAGAGGCTCAGCAAACTTCACAGTGCCTCCACCTCCATTAAAAAGTTTGCCTGGGCTCCCTGCCCTGCTTGCTTTCTCTCTCTCCTGCCTGCTGCTTATCACACTGGAGTTGGAGTGGCCCCCTACTGGCGGCTGCAGGAACTGCAGCATGACGACAGCCTTACAACCTTATTTCTATAGCAAGAAAAAGCCAAAAGGACTTGAAGGCCAGTTTGACAGCAGTTCACACACCTCCCCACTCTGCCCCGCCCAAATCACAGACCCGCTTCCGATCTCCCCCAAATTACCGAGAGATTCCACTGTCTGCTTCGCGACCCCTGGACGGAGCTGGGGCGTGCTGCTGCTGGAGGATCCCGGCGCCGTCCCTTCACCTTGGGAAGTCGGGGTGCTGGACTTCAAACCGGGGGTGCCTGCTTTCTCTACCTGGAAGGTATTACTGCTTTAATTTCATTTATTTACACCTCTGCCCCCATCCCTTTCTCAGAGAAGCTCAGGGAGAGCGGACAAAGTCCTTCCCACTCTTAAAAGAAGAAAAATTCACAATGACAACTGAGGTCTAGCTCGAGGTGTGTGTGTGTCTTCTGGTGGTTGTGTCTCTGCGAGACGTGAGGCATAGCTGTCAACTTACAGATTTGAAAATAAGGGACCAGCAGCCTCGAAAATAAGGGATCAGCAGCCAAAATAAGGGATTTTAGTCAACCAGCAGCCAAATGAAGCCTCAAGCGGTGGTTCCCACAGCGCAGCAAAGGGGATGCAGCAAGGAAAACCACCATCACCTCTCCGCTGGGAAGCGCTGAGCAAAGGCGAGTCCCCAGGCAACGCGGCCGATTTGATGGGCACAAGCATGCAAGCTCCACCCTCCAGTCGTTCTTAGACTCCTTATTGGGTGAGCAACGCAGCCAAGCAACACAGTTGGAGACTCCCTCCTCCCTGGCCGGCAGGGAGGGAGGGAGAGGAGCTGCTTCCTTTGAAACCCGGAAATTTAAGGGACATAGTCAATAAGGGACAGCAGCGGGACACGGCGCTGGGATAAGGGACTTCCCCGCCAAATAAGGGACGGTTGACAGCTATGACGTGAGGTGGCAGGGCCTTCTCGGTAGTGGCACCCTCCCATCAGATATCAAGGAAATAAACAATGGCAAGGGCTTTTAGAAGACACCTTAAGGCAGCTTTGTACAGGGAAGTTTTTAAGCTTTACTGTGGCTTCGTAATTTGATGGAAGCAAGTTTATTATATTATAAATATAACATAATCATTAGCTGGAGGCACCAAACATGGTGAGCTTCAAATATCTGAAGGACCGTCTGTTCCGACCAGGTCTGCTGGACGCTTAAGGTGTTTTCAAGGTTCAAGGTGTCACTAAAGGTAAAGGTAAAGGTACCCCTGCCCGTACGGGCCAGTCTTGACAGACTCTAGGGTTGTGCGCCCATCTCACTTAAGAGGCCGGGGGCCAGCGCTGTCCGAAGACACTTCCGGGTCACGTGGCCAGTGTGACATCGCTGCTCTGGCGAGCCAGAGCCGCACACGGAAACGCCGTTTACCTTCCCGCTAGTAAGCGGTCCCTATTTATCTACTTGCACCCGCGAGTGCTTTCGAACTGCTAGGTTGGCAGGCGCTGGGACCGAACAGCGGGAGCGCACCCCGCCGCGGGGATTCGAACCGCGACCTTTCGATCGGCAAGCCCTAGGCGCTGAGGCTTTAACCCACAGCGCCACCCGCGTCCCGCTACAAGGTGTCACTATCAGTGTGTAAAGCCCTTCGCAGTTTACCTGCGAGGTCGTTTTCCTACTCTAAGCAGCATAGAAACATACGAAATCCATCAAACAAAGCCCAGACATTCATGGAAACAGGACGAGAATGGGCTGTTCTGTGCCTCAATTGTTGGGGCTTCCTCCCAAAATGCTCCCTGGATCCCCTGAGCGCTGGAAGGCGTAGATCCCCCGAAATTACGCACGTACCGTGACCACCTCCTTGGTGATCCGGGGTGGGGAGGAACTGCAAGATGTGGGGCTGAGCTGCATGGATTCCTTCCTCTGCAGGGAGATTTTATCGACACCGTTTTCCCGGGAGGAGAAGGAATTGACGCTGTGCGGGGAGGAGGGATCCTGGTATGGGGAAAACAGAAACAGAGAGAGAGAGAGAAACAGATAGGTATCAGACGTCCTTTCCAACTACGGTATTTTTTGCTCTATAAGACTCACTTTTTCCCTCCTAAAAAGTAAGGGGAAATGTGTGTGCGTCTTATGGAGCTAATGCAGGCTGCGCAGCTATCCCAGAAGCCAGAACAGCAAGAGGGATTGCTGCTTTCACTGTGCAGCGATCCCTCTTGCTGTTCTGGCTTCTGAGATTCAGAATATTTTTTTTCTTGTTTTCCTCTTCCAAAAACTAGGTGCGTCTTGTGGTCTGGTGCGTCTTATGGAGCGAAAAATACGGTGCTTAAAAAAAACTTGCAAACAATAAGAAACAGGAGTTTGAGAAAACCAACCAAAACATACCGTATTTTTTGCTCTAGAAGACTCACTTTTTCCCTCCTAAAAAGCAAGAGGAAATGTGTGTGCGTCTTATGGAGTGAGTGCAGGCTGCGCAGCTATCCCAGAAGCCAGAACAGCAAGAGGGATTGATGCTTTCGCTGCGCAGCGATCCCTCTTGCTGTTCTGGCTTCTGAGATTCAGAATATTTTTTTTCTTGTTTTCCTCCTCCAAAAACTAGGGGCGTCTTGTGTTCTGGTGCGTCTTATAGAGCGAAAAATACAGTAAATAATTCCTGTTCAGATATCTGCTTTCTGCAGACCTCAAACAAAATTCTCAGCAGCCAATATTGGGGCACCAAACGAGCAAAACGGGCTTCGGCTTGTGAAGCGGGACTAACCCCCTTCTAGTTTAATTTGAATTCAGCCTAATCTTTTATTTCCTTTCTCTTCCCTTTTATGAAGATCACCCGCTCTGAGACCCCACAGCTAATTCTACCCGGGCCTCCTCGCTGGCCAAAGTAGGACCAATTCAGCCAGCTAGCCCTGGGGATCATCTGATTGATTTTCAGTTTTTATTGTTATTCACGTTTTTATACCGTACTTTACACTGCTTTTATAATTAAGTGTTTTAAGTAAAGGTAAAGGGACCCCTGACCATTAGGTCCAGTCGTGGCCGACTCTGGGGTTGCGACGCTCATCTCGCTTTACTGGCCGAGGGAGCCGGCGTACAGCTTCCGGGTCATGTGGCCAGCAGGACTAAGCCGCTTCTGGCGAACCAGAGCAGCGCACGGAAACGCCGTTTACCTTCCCGCCAGAGCGCTACCTATTTATCTACTTGCACTTTGACGTGCTTTCAAACTTCTAGGTTGGGAGGAGCAGGGACCGAGCAACGGGAGCTCACCCCGTCCATCGCGGGGATTCGAACCACGACCTTCTGATCAGCAAGTCCTAGGCTTTGTGGTTTAACCCACAGCGCCACCCGTGTCCCAATTTATCCTCACAGAAACCCTGCAAGGCTGAAAAGAAGCAGAACGCCCACAGTTTTGGGGCACCCGCGACTACCTTAGGCTGGTGGGAGAAATCAGGGATAGAGAAGGGGCAAATTTTACACGTGGACCTCAGGTTCCTTGTAGTTATTCAGCTCATCACTCCACCAAGAAGCAGCGCCATTCTGCATTTTGGGATGGTGGAAATGGCACCCTGCCTTTTATCGAAAGGGCATTCAAAAAAGTATTTGCATGTTTAGTAAAGGGACCCCTGACCATTAGGTCCAGTCGTGGCCGACTCTGGGGTTGCGGCGCTCATCTCGCTTTATTGGCCGAGGGAGCCGGCGTACAGCTTCCGGGTCATGTGGCCAGCAGGACTAAGCCACTTCTGGCGAACCAGAGCAGCGCACGGAAACGCCATTTAACTTACCGTCGGAGTGGTACCTATTTATCTACTTGCACTGGCGTACTTTGGCAGGAGCAGGAACCGAACAACGGGAGCTCACCCCGTCGCAGGGATTCGAACTGCCGACCTTCTGATCGGCAAGTCCTAGGCTCTGTGGTTTAACCCACAGACCATAGCCTACTGTCATTAACTTGGAAATATCTATACACCCGCGAGAAGTTCTATTATACGCACGCAAAGCTCGTCAACCACCAAATTTTCTTCGCTCTTGTCTCCGTCGCTGCCCTGTGAAGAAAAGAGGGGAAACGAAGGCTATGAGAGGCTGCCCCCAAACCAGCTCTGTGAATTCGTTAAACTAAATACTTTCAATAAATGTGCGATTACTTCGGCACCTTAGTTCTCAAACGCCTTGGTTCCCAGACGTCGAAAACCTGGAAGTGTTCTGGTTTTTGAACGTTTTTTGGAAGGCGAACGTCCGGTGCGGCTGTCGGCTATTGTTTCCGGGGCGCCTGCACCAATCAGAAGCTGTGCCTTGGTTTTCGAACATTTTGGAAGTCAAACGGACTTCCGGAACGTATTAAGTTTGGCACTTTTGTTTTTGCTATTTATTTTGCATTTTGGGGGCTTTTTTGGTTTATTTATTTTCGTGGCTGTGTGGAACCCAGTTCAGCTACTGATTGATTGATTGTGTGTCTGTGGAAATGGATAAAAGCCCCCAATCCAAACAATGACTATCATCAGTGCAGGTAAGAAAAAAAATGATTTTAATTTTTATCATCTACAATACTGTCTTCTTTATTTTATAGTACAGTGGTACCTCGGGTTACATACGCTTCAGGTTACACACTCCGCTAACCCAGAAACAGTGCTTCAGGTTAAGAACTTTGCTTCAGGATAAGAACAGAAATTGGGCTCTGGCGGCGCGGCAGCAGCAGGAGGGCCCATTAGCTAAAGTGGTGCTTTAGGTTAAGAACAGTTTCAGGTTGAGAACGGACCTCCGGACTCAACCCGAGGTAGCACTGTACAGCACATGGATTATTGCTTTCATTTTAGGGATCAATGGTCTTGTTGGATAGTAAAATTCATGTTAAATTGCTGATTTAGGGGTTGTTTTTAAAAGTCTGGGACGGATTGATCCCTTTTGCATTACTTCCTATGGGAAAGCGCGCCTTGGTTTTGGAACGCTTTGGTTTTGGAACGGACTTCCGGAAAGGATTAAGTTTGAGAACCAAGGTACCACTGTAATTGTCACTGTTATGCACACTGCAGTGTGTGCCTAATTTTCCATTCCCCAAGCCCCCAAACTGCCGTACGTAGTCTGTGGCATATTCCTTCTCCTCCGTTTTCCTCTTTTTGCTGCTGTTCAGATACTCCGAAATGGCTCGCATTCGCTCCCCGTTGGACAGCGCTAAGGAGCTCTGGGGAAGGAGGAAAGAGAAGTAAGTGTCTGTTTCAATATTTCAGTCGCCACACCTGCCCTCCCCGTGAAAAGCCCTCCCATCAGACGTCAAGGAAATAAACGCCTATCCGATTTTCAGAGCTCACCCAGCAGTGAGTTCCATAGTTCAGCTGTGCAAAGAATGCCTTCCTTTTGTCTGTCCTGATATTTTGGCAGAAGCACCCGCCTCCCCCAAAAATATATACAG
Source organism: Podarcis tiliguerta (assembly GCF_965153285.1). Lineage (NCBI taxonomy): Eukaryota > Metazoa > Chordata > Lepidosauria > Squamata > Lacertidae > Podarcis > Podarcis tiliguerta. Next base: position 4,628,725 of record NC_139551.1, on the reverse strand, counting down.
TGGTACCCCACAAGACGAATGCCTCGCAAGACGGAAAACCCGCTAGACGAAAGGGTTTTCCGTTTTGGAGGTGCTTCGCAGGATGAATTTGCTATGGGCTTGCTTCGCAAGATGAAAATGTCTTGCGATTCCTGGGGGTTTTTTTCCGCTCCCCACCCCCTTTTTCTAAGGCACTAAACTCTAATAGCCTTTTAGCAGCTAATCCGCTAATCCCTTAAGCCTAAACCGCTAATAGCACTAATCCGCTAATCTGCTAATAGGGTTGCTTCGCAAGACAAAAAAACCGCTAGACGAAGA